>NW_020837963.1:6965180-7251101 GCF_003676395.1 Aethalodelphis obliquidens | reverse complement strand
GGAAAGGGGTGAAGGCAGGAAGGAAGGAATCAGGTGGGAGGGGAAGGGAAATCCTGGCCCACCTTTGTCTGGTGGCAGTCCTCTAAGTATTAACAGAGGCTGGGAGGCAGCTGAAAGTGAGGGACAGGAGCAATGCAAGCCGTCTTTGTCAGTCCTAACCGTTCATGCGATGAACGTTTTATTCAATATCTACCAGGTACTGAGTTCTAAGGGCTTCTGAGATAAATCTACTATAGCACATGGCCTTGAGTACCTCCCAGTCAAGTGGGGGAAGAGTGAAGTGTTAGTAGACAATTCTGGTGATGTGGGGATGGAATATGTGAGAGAAAAGAGAAAGAGCAACCCCATCTTGCCTGCGGGAGTTCAGAAATCTTCACAAGACAGTGACATTTGAGCTAGATCTTGAGATAAAGCAGGAGTTTGCCAGTAGAAAGGGATTGAGCGGGGAATTTCAAGGCAGAGAAAACAGCCTAGAGATGTGGAAGTGGTTGGTGTGTTTGTAAATGATTTAAAGAAATTTCAATATGTAGCCACAGATATATTTGGCCATATACAAAACAAAACATAATATACTACTTATAAGAGGTTACTTACTGTGGCATTGTTTGCCGTAACAGGCTGTTGGGAATAACTCAAATGCTTACCAAAAGGAGGCTGGATAAATAAATTATGGCACATCCATACAAAGGAACACTATATAACTGTCAGAGTAAAGTTTTGTGCTGTACCTGTACGGAAAGATCTCCAAGGTTTACTGCCAAATGACAAAGCAAGGCCCAGGACAATGTGTATATTATGCTATCTTTTCTGTTAAAAAGGAGAAAAAGTAATGTGTATTTATGACAGCTGTGGTTGTGTGGAATGGAGTGGGAAGTGGGCAGATGGGGGATAGGTGGGAGGAAAGTTTTCACTGTACACTTTCTTTTGTTTTTGAACCATGTGAATGTATTCCCTATTCAAAAAATTAAATTGAAACTTGTTTGCAACTTGAAATTGAAAGCGACTGGAACGTATCTTCTTCTTCCTCTCCTATAAGACTCAGTGATCCTCTAGGACCCCTGATGTTTTTCAAGGTTGAGCACCCTTTCTTTCTGCTCCCAGACTAGGCTGTGAGTTCCCTGAGGACAGAGGTTCTCTTCTCTCACTCCCTCCAGAGTGCCTAACACTGGACCTTGCATGGAATGTTAGAATATTTGTTGAGTGAATGCACGGAGGGGAGAGGTGGGAGATGAGGCTGGGAAGATAGATTCGGGGCCAGCCTATGAAGGAAGACATGTTGATGAGTTGAACAATGGAAGACAGGTATGTTTGGGGTTTTTTTTTTTACAGTTTTATTGAGGTATAATTTTACATTTACAAACTTTTTTAGGTAGAGAGATGAATTTGGGTAAATGCATACATCGTATAACCTCCACCACAATCCAGTTTTAGAACACTTTCATCACTCCAAAATGTTCCCTTCTGTCCCTCTGCAGTCAGTCCTCACCTCCGTACTCCAGACCCCAGGTAACCACTGACATGCCTCCTGTTGCTAAGGTTTTGGTTTTTCTAGAATCTCATATAAATGAAATCTTAGAGTATGCAGATTTTTGTATCTGGATTCTTTCACTCAGTTGTTTTGGAGATCCAAAATGTTACTGTGTGTATCAGTAGTTAGTTCCTTTTTACTGTTCAGTAGTATTATATTGTATGTATATGCAAATCCATAGAAACAGAAAGTAGATTAGTGGGTGTCTGGGGATAGGAGAGAGGGGAATTGGGAAATATATGGTTTCTTTTTGGGGTGATGGAAATGTTCTGGCATTAGATGGTGCTGATGGTTGTACAAAATTGTGACTGTACTAAAAGACACAGAATTGTACACTTTAAAATATTAAAACTCATAGAAACAGAGAGTAAAGTGGTGGTTGACAGGGGCTGGGGGGCAGGGGAAGTAGGGAGATGTTGGACAAAAGTACCAGTTTCTAATTATAAGATGAATAAGTTCTGGGGACCTAATAGTATATGCTGACTATTGTTAACAATACTGTATTGTATACTTAAAAGTTGCTAAGAGAGTAGATCTTACGTGTTCTCACCACAGAAGAAAAAACAATGTAATTATGTGAGGTGATAGATTTATTAACCTTATAATGGTAATCATTTTGTGATATATACATGTATCAAATCATCACTTTGTACACTTGAAACTTAAATGATGTTATATATCAATTATATCTCAATAAATGGGGGGGAAAATAAAATGGTGAATTTTCTTTTTTTTTTTGGCTTGTGGGATCTTAGTTCCCCTGCCAGGGATTGAACCCGGGGTCCCAGCAGTGGAAGCACTGAATCCTAACCACTGGACAGCCAGGGAATTTCCAAAATGGTGAATTTTATGTTACATAAATTTAGGTAAGCATCACTATCATGTTTACTAAGCAAATAGTCCTTGGAGGCAGACTGACTTGGTTCAGGTCCCCATTTCACTCCTTACATTGGAAAAATTATTCCAAGCCTCAGTTTCTTCATCTGTAAAACGGGGGTAAAAAGACAGCCTTTGTCACAGAGCTGTAGGGAGGACTTAATGAGATAATGCATGTAAAGCACTTAGCATGGTACCAACAAGCTCCTAATCAGTAATAGCTACTTTTTAATCCACCCACACCTGTCCTGTCTCAAGTCTCAATCTACAGGTGGTTAAACTGAACCATCAGGAGATTTAAAAAACTTGTCCCCATGTTGAGGGACATTCTATAAGAGTGGGCCTCTCACTGTTGTGGCCTCTCCCGTTGCAGAGCACAGGCTCTGGACACGCAGGCTCAGCGGCCATGGCTCACGGGCCCAGCCGCTCCGCGGCATGTGGGATCTTCCGGGACCGGGGCATGAACCCGTGTCCCCTGCATCGGCAGGCAGGCTCTCAACCACTGCGCCACCAGGGAAGCCCGAGAACTGATCTTTATTTTTTCAAAAATGTCAATATCATGACAGACTAAAGAATGGTTCTAGATTGAAGGAGACTCAATAGACATGACAACTAAACTCTACGCGTGATTCTGAATTGGGTGTGGGGAAAAAATTGCTATCGAGGACATTATTGGGACAATTGACAAAATTGTAATATGGGCAACAGAATCAATGTTAGATTTCCTGATTTGGATGACTGTAGTGTGTAGGGCCAGGACTAGGTGTGGCAAGCAAGGCTCCTAGTGTGCAAAAGTTAAGGAAGCCCCCCTTGGGATCACTCACTCCCAGGCCTTGCTTGCCTTCCCCTGGATCTGGCCCTGGTGTTGTGATGATGTAAGAGAACGTCCTTGTTCTTAGGAAGTACACACTGAAGTATTAAGGGGGAAGGCATACCAACCAGTGTATGCAACTAACCCTCCAAGAGTTCAGAAACATTAATAATATTTATATAGGTAGAGAGAGAAAATATTAAAGCATATGTGGCAAAATGTTAACATTATAATTGGTGAATAGGGATAAAGGTATACAGAAGTTCTTTGTACTATTCTTGCAAGTTTTCTGTAAGTTGAATTTTTTAAGTCACTTGCCCATGTGATAAAGTTCCTTTAGCAGCAGAGCTGGAATTTGAACTCTGTAGGCCCCAGCCCACCACACACTGTACTGTATGGAGCTGCCCGGTGACCCTTATAGTTATAAGCTGAAGCCAGGGCCTTGGAGGGCCTCCTGACCAGGTGCCTTAGGAAGGAGGTGGACCAGGTGCTTTAGAGCAGTGTTTCTCCAACTTTTAACATGCACACAAATCACTTGGGGATCTTGTTAAAGTGCAGATTCTGATTCAGTGGATCCCAGGTGGGGCTGGAGTGTCTACATTTCTAACAAGTTCACAAATGAGGCCGATACTGCTGCTCCCTGGATCAGAGTTCCAGAGGCAAGGTAGACTCTAGGGCCCAGAACTATAGGGGCTAAAATGCAAATTTTAGGGCTTCCTTGATGGCACAGTGGTTGAGAGTCCCCCTGCTCATGCAGGGGACACAAGTTCGTGCCCCGGTCCGGGAAGATCCCACATGCCGCGGAGCGGCTGGGCCCGTGAGCCATGGCCGCTGAGCCTGCGCGTCCAGAGCCTGTGCTCCGCAATGGGAGAGGCCACAGCAGTGAGAGGCCTGCGTACCACAAAATAAATAAATAAATAAAATAATAATAAAATAAAATGCAAATTTTATTGGGGAGGGGAATAATGGTAAGGAACATTTAGGAGACAGTCCACAGTTTTGATTCTATGCACTTCAAATGGTTTTCAATCATAAGGTCAGCTTTCTTTTTTCAAACATCCTTTCATTCAATGTACATGCAGAGTGAGCCTACTGGATGCCACACTTTAGAGTAAGGAATTGAATGGTGATGAACATTAACTGAAAGGCTTATAATTTATCCAGTCTTTCCCCTTCCCTAGGAGACTCCAAATCAGCCTTAAATCTAGACAGTTTTTAGCCCAACAAGTGAACTTGGCATCTAACAGTCTCACAAAGCATCGAGCTGATCTCCCTGTGCTATGCAGCTGCTTCCCACTAGCTATCTGTTTTACATTCGGTAGTGTATATATGTCCATGCCACTCTCTCACTTCGTCCCAGCTTACCCTTCCCCCTCCCCATGTCCTCAAGTCACAGGCACAAGAGGGAACATTGCAGGCAGGGAGTGCTATAAATGATGATATCATCAAAAGCAAAAACAAACAAACAAAAAAGAGTTGGCATTTGTGCTATGGTATCATTTTAGGGATGTAAGAATTTTATAATGAATATTTGTACAAAGGGATTGTAGCTTTCAGCTCTAAGGGGGAAACTATTATACCTTAACATCACCAACATCTTTTATTTTTGAAGCATTTTTCCTGGGAGACAACCTTGAGGAAAATCATTAGCTTTACCTTGAACCAAAACTACAGTTACTATTTTCTTAGAGATTTGAGGATAATCAAGTGGCACCTTTTAGAGGGGAGGTACTTGAAGGAGAAGAAGGATGCTGTGAGCATCTCAGCAGCACACGCCCCACATCTAACCCTCAGGAAGGAGCCGTGTGAAGGGTAAAGACACCTGGTTCCAAGACTCAGCCCTTCAGTCCCCCTCTTCCAAGAAAAGGAGGCCGGCAGAGCCCTCACCTGTCTGAGGCTCCCAGAACACTTGCCACTGCTCTGAGCGTTTTCTTTCCCTTTTTCCCAGTGGCAGCTGCTGCCTCTCTGCTTTTGCTTCTTCCCCTTTCCTTTGCCTGGCTGACTTTCACTTCCGTGGCACTTCTGCTAAGCTGCACCCAGCTGCTGCCTTTTTTTTTAACATCTTTATTGGAGTATAATTGCTTTACAACGGTGTGTTAGTTTCTGCTGTATCACAAAGTGAATCAGCTATACATATACATATATCCCCGTTTCCCCGTGCTCTGTGCTCTGGTGTCTTCCTCCCACCCTCCCTATCCCACCCCTCTAGGGGGTCACAAAGCACCAAGCTGATCTCCCTGTGCTATGCGGCTGCTTCCTACTAGCTATCTATTTTACATTTGGTAGTGTATGTATGTCCATGCCACTCTCTCACTTCATCCCAGCTTCCCCTTCCCCCTCCCATGTCCTCAAGTCCATTCTCTACGTCTGCATCTTTATTCCTGTCCTGCCCCTAGATTCTTCAGAACCTTTTTTTTTTTTTAGATTCCATATATATGTGTTAGCATATGGTATTGGTTTTTCACTTTCTGACTTACTTCACTCTGTATGACAGTCTCTAGACCCATCTACCTCATTACAAATAACTCAATTTTGTTTCCTTTTATGGCTGAGTAATATTGCATTGTATATATGTGCCACATCTTCTTTATCCATTCACCTGTCGATGGACACTTAGGTTGCTTCCATGTCCTGGCTATTGTAAGTAGAGCTACAATGAACATTGTGGTACATGACTCTTTTTGAATTATGGTTTTCTCCAAAATATACAAGCAGCTTATGCAGCTCAGCTGCTACCTTTTAACTGTCCCCACACTTCCTGCCCTCCGCTCCCTCCCTGCCTATGGCTACCCAGAGCTTGCCGGAGCCTGGCCTGCAAGGTGAACCTGGTGGAGAAGCACTGCAGGATCCAGGGTCTGCTCCTAAGTTGCAGGATCCAGGGTCCGCTCCTAAGGGCCACAGCCCTTTCTGAGGTGGCGCGAGACTCCTCCATTGCTGGGTACCTGCATATCCATGTACGTATCTTTAATCGCCAAGGAAATGAGAAGGCCCTGGAGGCCACTGGTGGTCAGAGCTGTTTCCTCTCTCTCCTTTTCAGGGATGCTGGTTATCAGGTCAGCTCCTACCTGGTTCAACAATAACACCGATCCTCTCTAAAAAAGATGGCCTGGCTCAGAAGCCCCCTCCAGCCTGGATGCCCATCTGCCCTCCCCAGCACATAGATAAATGGCTTTGCAGGGGAGGTTCTGGTCTGAACTTGCCTGAGGCTATGCTGGTTAGTTAGAATGCAGGTCCTAAATCCTATCCTAACCACAGTCCACAAAGTCCCCTGGGATAGGGTTCTTTGTTGGAGGGTTTGACCCAAAGGCCCTGGAAGGCAGGCTCATGCCCTCCTCCCCTACAGCCTGCCCTAACTGCTCCCCCAGGGAGCAAATCAGAACTGATTCTTCAGCAAAGGAAAAAGCCACAGTGGGCAATCACAGGCCAGGCCTAGGGTTTGCCTCCCTCCCTTCCCCACTTTTCCAACTCTCAGTCATCCGTAGGGCCCAACCCTCTGTCTACCAGTGACTCCGTCTCAGCTGATCTCATCCAAAAAACCACAAGCCCCCAACTGGCACCTGACTTCCTACCATCTTGTGTGTTTGCGTTCTCCTTCGTTAGGAGACAATAAAATAGCGGTGGGCGTTATGGATGAGCTTTGGAGTCAAGGGACCTGTGTTCAAATCCTTCTCCATCACTGTGTTCCTAGGCAAGTTACTGAATCTTCTCGGCTTTAGTTACTTCATCTGTAAAAATAGGTATCATCATACTTCTTTAACGTTTTTTCCCTGAGAATTAACTGAAAATTCTCTCCAACAAAAATTTATTGTGTCTACTGTTTGCCAGGCACTGCTCTAGATGGGGATGTAGTGGTGTATGAGACAAATTCTTTGTCTTTAAAGCACTTACATTCTACAGACAATAAACGTAGCCAAACAAATAATATAATATTAAATAGTGATTCTTTTTTTTCAAAAAGATCATAGAGAATGACTAGATTTGGAGAGAGGGTGGAGTAGTATTTTAAATAGGGTGATTAGGGAAGGTTGTCTGAAGAGGTGACATCTGAGCAGACCTGAGGTGTAAAGGAGTGAGCTATGCAAAAATCTGGGGAGAGCAGGTATAAAGATCCTGAAGTAGAAATGAGCCTAGTGTGTTAATGTAACAACAGTAGGATCAGTGCAGATAGGACAGGGTAAGAGAGAGGAGCAAGGATGGAGATAAGATCAAAGAGGTAATACATGTGGGAAAGATTTAGCATGTCGTAAGTGCTCCATAAGTTATTCTTGAAGGGATCTCATTTTCCTAATAAGGCTGTATGCTCTTGAGGGCATTCATATTGAACAAATATTTACTGAGTGCCTACTAGGTGTCAGCTACAGTGCTCCAAGATAGGGATATAATATGAACAAGACAGTCGTGGGAGAGAAAAATAATAAGAAAATGAGCAGAGTGCAGTGCAGGATTGCAACCTTAGGAGCTGAACTTGGACTCAGGGGCATCCTGATGCTTGCCATGCTCTTATACAACACTGCTTAGGGAAGTGCCCAGTGAATCATTATTTGAATATTAAGAGATGGAAAAAGAGATACAGGGTAAATATGAACCAAAAGAACTCCATTTAATATTACTCAATATAGACCTTAAAGTAGAAAACATCCTAAGGGACAAAGAGGACTTCATATGCAGTATAGACTGAGAAGCTATAAAGATTATAAAATATATGCACCTAACAATATCACTTCAAAAAATATAAAGCAACAACTGATAGAAGAATCAACAACCGTAATTGGACATTTAATATAGAGCTCTTCTTTAACTTACTGTGGGGTTATATCCTGATAAAAAGTTGAAAACACGTTTAATACACCTAAACTATTGATCATAGCTTAGCCTAGCCTACCTTAAGCAAGCTCAGAACACTTAACATTAGCCAACAGTTGGGTAAAATTATCTAACACAAAGCCTATTTTATTATAATAAAGTGTTGAATACTTCATGTAATTTACTGAATACCATACTGAAAGTGAAAAACAAAGTGGTTGTATGGGTACAGAATGGTTGTAAATGTATCAGTTGTTCACCCTGGTGATCTTGTGGCTGACTGGGAACTATGATTCACTGCCACTGCCCAGCATCAGGAGAGAGTATTGTACTGCATGTCGATAGCTCCGGAAAAGATCAAAGTTCAAGATTCAAAGTACAGTTTCTACTGAAATTGTAGCTTTCCCATCATCGTATATTTGAAAAATCTTAAGCTGAACCATCATAGGTCAGGGACTGTGTGTATTACCTTAGAAACTGATAGATCAAATAGTTTTTTTTTAAGAAAGTGAAATATATATATATATATTTTAAATAAATTTTATTTATTTATTTATTTTTGGCTGCGTTGGGTCTTCGTTGTGGTGCATTGGCTTCTCATTGCGGTGGCTTCTCTTATTGTGGAGCACTGGCTCTAGGTGCACGGGCTCAGTAGTTGTGGCTTGCGGGTTTTAGAGAGCAGGCTCAGTAGTTGTGGCGCACAGGCTTAGTTGCTCCACAGCGTGTGTGATCTTCCCGGACCAGGGCTCGAAACTGTGTCCCCTGCATTGGCAGGTGGATTTTTAACTACTGCACCACCAGGGAAGCCCCTATAAAACATATTTTAATGACTCAATTAGTAAGCTCAGTCTATTAGAGAGCTTTATACTCAACAAATAAAGGATATATATTCTTTCCAAGAATATATGGAATAGTCTCAAAGATCGGTCATGTACTAGTCATGCACCTCAATAAATTCCAAAGAGTTAACATCATACAGCCCATGTTCTCTAATGAAGAATGCAATATATTTAGAAATCAATAACAAAAGGATAGCTTAAAATTCCTAAAAATCTGAAAATGCAAAAAATACTATTAAATACCAGAATAAAGATATTAAAATAAGGAAAATGACAAAAAAATGAAACACCACGTGTCAAAGTATATGTAAGGTAGTCCTTAAAAGGGATTTATAGTGCCGCATGCACTTATTTAACAAACAAGAAATATTGAAACCAAATGAGCTAAGCGTTCAGTGCAAAAGCCCATAAAGATAAGGGCAAAAATCAATGATATTTGATGATGGTGGGGGAGAGGAAAGAAAAGCAATAAATATGAATAGCAAAATTAAAAACTAATTTGTTGAAAAGAAGGATAAAGGAAATGAGTATATTGGTGTCATTGAGAACTGAGATTTTGACATGGCAGAAAGGAGATATACATGTAAGATGGATGAGGTTACATACTTCTGAACTTGAATTGAAAGTATGTGGGGCTTCCCTGGTGGCACAGTGGTTAAGAATCCACCTGCCATTGCAGGGGACACGGGTTCGAGCCCTGGTCCGGGAAGATCCCACATGCTGCAGAGCAACTACTGAGCCTGTGCTCTAGAGCCTGTGAACCACAACTACTGAGCCCCTGTGAGCCACAACTACTGAGCCCCCATGCCACAACTACTGAAGCCCGTGCGCCTAGAGTCCGTGCTCCACAACAAGAGAAGCCACTGCAATGAGAAGCCTGTGCACCTCAATGAAAGAGTAGCCCCGGCTCGCCGCAGCCAGAGAAAGCCCACGTACAGTAATGAAGACCCAACACAGCCAAAAATAAATAAAATAAATTTTAAAAAGAGGACAAATTCACAAATTTTAAGGGGAAAAAAATCCATAGATTTGATGAAATCAAAATTAAATATTTCTGTCCTATGGAGGCCATCATAAATGGAACTAACAGACAAGTGGTCAGTTGGGAAAAGTTATTTGTAATGTTCAAAATCAACACAAAATAAATACTTATAATATTTTAAAAAACTCCTTTAAGATAGCTTTAAGGAAAAGACAGGGAATCTGACAAAACTAAATGAGCATAAGATAGGAAGAGGCAATTCACAGGAGAAACCTGAATTACTAATAAGTCTACTAAGAGATGTTTAACCTCATTAGTAATCAGTGAAATGTAAATCAAAACTAAATACCATTTTACACCTCTCAGATTGGAGAAAAGAAAATCAGATGCCATTAACTGCTGGCAGTGGGTGAGGCGACAGGACGCTTAAGGTGCTCCTGATGGGAGTGTAAGTGACTGCTCCTGGTGTGGTCATTCAGGAGAGCCCTGGGCATGAGGATAAGGCTGAGGATAAGGCTGGGTAGCCCTAAACCCCAGCAGTTCCACTCCTGAGCTTATCCTCAAAAGAAACTTAAGGTTGTTGTGAGAATCAAATGAGCTACATTCAGGAATCAAAGATTAGTTTTTTTGCCCCATCCCTTTTTGGCAAACTCTTATTTCCAAGTGGCTCTCAGACTTTTTCACCTGGATGTACGTAATGAAGTTGGCAAAAGGGATCTAGAAAGGGAATACCCTTTCACAAGATGACTGATTGCCAGCACTTGTCAGTCACTTCCTGGTTAACAATCATAGGAGCAACAACACTTTACACCCTTTGGGCACTTAAAAATTTGCTAAGCATTTTTGCACGTGTGATCTCATGTCAGCTATTCAATAATTCTGTGAGGAAGGTGCCATTAACATTTTAAATTAATTTATTAAAATAAATTTTTTAATTGAAATATAGTTGATTTACAATATTTTGTTAGTTGCAGGTGTACAGCAAAGTGATTCGGTTATGCTTATATATGTATATATCTGTATTCTTTTCCATTACAGTTTATTACAAGATACTGAATATAAGTCCCTGTGCTATACAGTAAATCATTGTTGTTTACCTTTTTTTTTTTTTTTTTTTTGTGGTACGCAGGACTCTCACTGTTGTGGCCTCTCCCGTTGCGGAGCACAGGCTCCGGACGCGCAGGCTCAGCGGCCATGGCTCACGGGCCCAGCCGCTCCACGGCACATGGGATCTTCCCGGACCGGGGCACGAACCCGTGTTCCTTGCATCGGCAGGCGGACTCCCAACCACTGCGCCACCAGGGAAGCTCTGTTTATCTATTTTATATACGGTAGTGTGCATCTGTTAATCCCATACTCCCAATTTATCCCTGCCCCTTCCCCTTTGGTAACCATAAGTTTGTTTTCTATGTCTGTGAGTCTGTTTCTGTTTTATAAATAAGTTCATTTGTACTAATTTTTATATTCCACATATAAGTGATATCATATAGTATTTGTCTTTGTCTGACTTCACTTAGTATGATCATCTCTACGTCCATTTGTGTTGCTGCAAATGGCATTATTTCATTATTTTCTATGGCTTGGTAATATTCCACTGTATATATATATACCACATCTTCTTTACCCATTCATCTGTCAATGGACACTTAGGCTGGCTTTTGTAAATAGTACCTCTATGAACATTGGGGTGCGTGTATCTTTTCGAATTAGAGTTTTCTTCTTTTCCGGATATATGCCCAGGAGTGGGATTGCAGGATCATATGGTAGTTCTATTTTTAGTTTTTTAAGGAACCTTCGTACTGTTCTCCACAGTGGCTGCACCAATCTACATTCCCACCAACAGTGTAGGAGGGTTCCCTTTTCTCCACATCCTCTCCAGCATTTATTTGTAGACTTTTTGATGATGGCCATTAACTCTGTTTTTTATAGATAAGGAAACAAAGGCTCAGAAGATAAAAATCCAAAGAAGTCTCATAGCTACTACTCAGGATTGTCAGGATTTATATTGGATCAGATGGCTAGGGAGCACAGTGACCTGTTAGGTTATATTAGTTACTACTCTTTTGGTTGCAAATAATGAAACTTCGACAGGAACAACTGAGGGAGGAAAGCCCTAAGGTGATGGGGAAGGCTTTCATTTCTGCCCAAACTACAGCTACTCTTGTCCTAGCTTTTCCTGATCTGTAACCGCTCACAGCTCCTCCCCACTCTGCCCTCAGCATTGACCACACCAGACCCACCTCCTCAATCTCATCTACCATCATCACTTCCTTCCAAGGCCTCACTTAGCAGAAACCACCACGGATGAAGCCACCACTGCTACTTTAAGGGCATTTGCATTAGCAGGATCTTAAAAAAAAAAAAAAAAATCAGGAAAGAGTGATGGGAGAGAAATAAGACAAAGAAAACAAAATGCCTAAAGAAAATATACAAATGGCAAAAATATACTATTGAAAAGAGGCTCAATAGTAATAGTCATCAGTGAAATGCAAATTAAAACTACAGTGAGACACCTCTTTATGCCTACTAGGATAGATAAAATTAAAATGACTTGCCATGCCAAGAGCTAACAAGGGTGTGGAGTGCCTGGAATGCTGGTAGGTGTGTAAAATGGGACAGTCACTTTGGAAAGCAGTTTGGCAGCATCTTAAAAAATTAAATATAGGGCTTCCCTGGTGGCGCAGTGGTTGAGAGTCCGCCTGCCGATGCAGGGGATGTGGGTTCGTGCCCCGGTCCGGGAAGATCCCACATGCCGCGGAGCGGCTGGGCCCGTGAGCCATGGCCGCTGATCCTGCGCGTCCGGAGCCTGTGCTCCGCAACGGGAGAGGCCGCAACAGTGAGAGGCCCGCGTACCACAAAAAAAAAAAAAAAAAAAATTAAATATACATTTACCATATGACCCAGAAATTCCACTCTTAGATGTTTATCCCACTGCCCCAAGTTGAAAATATATGTCTTCACAAGGACCTGTACACAAATGTTCATAGCATCTTTATTCAAAATAGCCAAAAACTGGAAATAACCCAATGTCCATCCACAGGTGAATGTACAAACAGATTGTGGTAAATTCATTCAATAATCCACTATACAACAATAAAATATCATGAATTATTGGTACATGCCAAAACATGGTGGTTGGGACCCCCAATTTGGGCATCTATATATTATATACAGTTAAATAATTAGTTATTCTTCTACAGTATTTATAGTTTGGAATATTTATGTTGCAGTTCTTATGTTAACTAACCATTCCTTGTGGTGTTTCTCAGCCTTGCCTGATAATAAGAATTACCTGGTGCAATAGACTGAATGATGGCCCAACTGTGTCCATGTCCTAATCTCTGGAACCTATGAATATTACCTTATATGGCAAAAGGGACTTTTCGGATGTGATTAAATTAGGATATTGAGGTGGAGAGATTATCCTGGATTATCAGGGTGGGCCTTATGTAATCATAATAATCCTGACTAATGAGACACAGGAGGATTTGGAGTCAAAGGGAAAGCAATGTGACGTTGCAACCAGAAGTTGAAGTGGTGCACTTTGAAGATGGAAAATGGAGCCACAAGGCAAGGAATACCACTAGAAAGCCACTATGAGGGACTTCCCTGGTGGCGCAGTGGTTAAGAATCTGCCTGCCAATGCAGGGCACACGGGTTTGATCCCTGGTCCAGGAAGATCCCACATGCCGCAGAGTAACTAAGCCTGTGTGCCACAACTACTGAGCCTGCGCTCTAGAGCCCGTGAGCCACAACTACTGAGCCCACATGCCACATCTACTGAAGCCCGTGCGCCTAGAGCCCGTGCTCCGCAACAAGAGAAGCCACCACAATGAGAAGCCCGCACACCGCAACGAACAGTAGCCCCTGCTCGCCGCAGCTAGAGAAAGCCCACGTGCAGCAACAAAGACCCAACGCAGCCAAAGATAAAAAGGGGGAAAAAAAAAAAAAGCCTTGTTGTTAGAAAGCCACTAGGAGCTGAAAAAGGCAAGAAATTAATTTTCCCCTCAGAGTCTACTGAAGAAACCAGTCCTTTCCACACTCTGACATTCGTCCATTGAAACTGATTCTGGACTTCTCATCTCCAGAGCTGTAACATAATAAATTTATGTTGCTTTAAGTCACTAAGGATTTTGGTAATTAGTTACAGCAGCAGTAGTAAACTAATACACCTGGGTTATTTGTTAAATGTACAAATTACCATTCTTCTCCCCTGTAAATTCTGATTGCATTGGTCTCGGTGGGAAGCCCAGGAATCTGTTTTCTAACAAAGGTCCAGGTGATTTTTACCTTCAGACAAATTTTGGAACTACTACTATAGTGGATCGTGATAGCCCAGCCAAATTCCTCATCACCAATTTTCTGGTAACAGACCCCATCTGCTTGCTTTGATTTGCATGTGGAGACATGACCAAGGATTGATGAATCCTGGAACTCACCTGAGTGTTTGAGACTGGTCCATGGGTGGACATATGGCTCACACTGGCCAATCACAATCCTTCTCTGTGAATTTATACATGGAAGCCATGCTTTTTCTTTGTGCTGGGATTGCTGTGCTAGGATGGATCATTGGCCTGCCTTTGCTGGCAACCATCTCTGACTACACGGAGGAAGCCCGTCTGCAGTAGGAAAGGGGATAACAAACAGAGGAGAGCAGAGTTAAAAGTTAGAAGGAGAGAGAGGGAAAACCCTGATTCCTCTGAGCTCTGGAACCAGTTGCATCTGATGCTGGCACCATCCCTGTTCTTTGGACTTATAAGAAATCGATAAATTCTGTTATTGTTCAAGCTCATTGAATGGGTATTCAGTCCTCTAAAATATAAAGGCTCCTAACCATCATACTGGGGTGTTATGTGGAATAGATCCCTTACATTGTCTGGCTTTCTCTTCACCCCTTTCTATGTCCAACATCAAATGTTTCATACTTGTCTATGCCAGTTTACACTCATCTGATCAGAATATATATGCTAACTGCATGGAGATTTTAGTCATTCTGTCCCTACCACTCATGCTAACTCCTTTACATCATAAACCAAGTAGAGTCCGTCCCCATCAGCTGTATGTTCAGGCTACTTCTCTTTCTACTTCCGATCCTGTTCCCTCCTAACTATTTAGTGACAAGAAATTCTGGGGTGGTGGCTCTCTTCCAGTGAAAACAGACTCTGCAAAACTATGACTGTTTTTATTCAAAGTTCTGTCTACAAAAATATCTTCTGCTGCCACATTATGTGGGGTTTCATAGGCATCTTTAGCTTGAAGTAAGGAGCAAAGAGGTTGAGTACTTGATTGGAAGATTCCCCACCACTATTCAAGTTATTTCTTCAATGACTGTTTTTGATCTTTCAATCCCAAAGTTTCTCAGTTCTAGCAGATGCAGTTAAACACGGTTATCTGTAACATTTTCCTGGTATAAATCTTCATTGCCAAGGGAATGGGCCTATAGCATTACAAACTGGGACTGACCAAAGGAGCCTTTACACACAGACCACCGTTGGCGAGTACTGTCGGGTCCTTCGTACAGTCTGGCTGTAAAACTTGGTGGAAGAATTCCTAACTTTGCCCTCTGCCCGGAGAGTGGAAAAGGACACTGGCTAACAGTCAGAAAACTGAATATAGTCTTGGCTCTGCCATTTATTACCACTTAGTAAACTTAGGCAAGTCAGTTAACACCTCTTGGTTCTAATTTCTTCATCTATAAAATGAGATTCATGATACTCCCCTACCTGCCTACCTTCCTGGGTGATTGTAAACATTAAACAAGGTATACAGACATAAGGTATTATTATGCACTAAAACAAATGTAAAGTTTAATGATGGAACCCTACTCCTAGACATCTTTATTTAAACCTGGGATTGTAGAATTGTGACTATTCTACTTCTAAGATTGAAAAAGTGGATTGCTTCTCATAAATCAGTTGATTTAATACCCATATATTATAATGAGTTAGGAATTATGTGGGCTCATATACAGAGTAACATCAAATTTGGAATATCAGGATATTGCCATATGCAAATGGTTGAAGATTCAAAGTATGGATACACATAACAATGTAAACAGATGCTACAAATTTCTGCAACACATGCCTAAAAACAGTCTTCAGCAGATATTTCTAAATTCTGTCTAGATTACAGCTTTTGAACAAAACAAAAGCCCAATGGATTTGGACCAGAGATCTCTAAAATCTTCTCCACCCCACAACTGTCTTTATTTAGTACTAAATTTAGAGCAGATGGAGAAACCAGCAAGCAAGACAATGCCTGCATGTGCTAATAAATTAATACCGCTGAGCCAAACCAGTAGAAAAATCTTGAGTGGGCTCTACATGTTAGCTGAGCTACAAAGAATGCAGGGCTCCCGCTTTTGAGGAGTTTATAGTCTATATAATTTACATATGCTATTGTTTACCAACATTTTTTGAGAACTTACTATATGCCGGGCACTATTCTTAGTGTTTTACTCATATCAACCCATTTAATCCTCCCAACACCGCTGTGAGACAGATACTGTTATAGTATCCAGTTTACAGAGGAAGACACTGAATCTCATAGAAACTAAGTGACCTTGCGCAAGGTCACATGCTACTGACAGAGCTAGGATTTCAAACATCGCACTCTTAGCCACCATGCTAAACTGCTCTTCTAGAAAGACACAGATAGAAAGGAATAGAATGTCCTGTGACTTCACTTCCTATTTACCATGAGGATATGGGCTGGGGGTGCAGAGTGAATTATTTCCTTGAAGAAATGATTTCATATTGAAAAATGATAGGGGTCTCCCTGTCATTCAGTTTATATACATGCATTCATTCAACAGATTTTTTTGAGTGTCTATCTAGGTCAGGCTGCTCTGATGAGATGACATTTGAGCAGAGACCGAAGGAAATGAGAGGGCGAGCTATGAATGTAGCTGGGGATGGAATGTTTCAAGCTCAGGAAACAATAAGTAGAAAAGCCCTAAGGTGGGCACACGCTCGGTGTGAGGAACAGCGAGGTGACAGAAAGAGCAGAGGATGATAGGAGATGAGATTGGAGCAGAGTGAGATTTACCACGAAGCCAATGACACTTGCCTGGACCTCTGTTCCTGAGGGGAATTTTGGGAGTCGTGGAGAGTTCTAGATGGGGTGGTGGAGCCAGGCTGCAATCTGGAAGAATCTCTGTGTAAGCACGTCTGATAAATTGCCTAAAGAGATATCAGAAGAAAGGGATCTGAATTAAATTGTTGAGATTTATTTTCTAATTCTAAATTAACATCAATTCTGTAACTAATTTTATATTTGTAGTTTGCATTCTTTTCCTTAGCAAGGACCCACGTTCCTCTTTCCTTTCCCTCCTGTTCACCTATGGTGTAAGCCTCAGGTTTGGCAAAATCTTGGTCCCACCCTAGACCAGGGAGATTGGAGGTGGCAGTGGTTAGGGCTGATCACTTAGGACCTGGTAGAACTTGGTTGGGATTTTGACCTTTACTCTTGAGTGAGACGCAATATTATTGGGGAATTTTGAGCAGAGTAGCGATGTGACCTTAATTATCTTTCTAAGGGATCACTCTGACTGCTGACGTTGAGGCGGACTGTGTAAAGAAGAACTGTACAGTTGAAATACAAGGAGAACCACATATGTCATTTTAAATTGTTTGGTAGGCACATTAAAGAAGTCAAGTGACATTAATTTTAATAATACATTTTATTTAACCTAATATGTCCAAAATATCATTTCAACACATAATCAATGTAAAAAATGATTGAAATATTTTATATTCTTTTTCTCATATTGTGTGAAATCCAGGGAATATTTTCCACTTATTATAGTACATCTTGGTTTGGACTAGTCACATTTCAGATGCTTAGTAGCACATGTGGCTAGTGGCCTAAACAGATTCAAAGCAATGTGTCCTGGACCCAACCTTCCTAAACTGGGGGGTTGTAGGTACTCCCTACTCACCCTCTGGGTTGGTGGAGTACTCTAAGGGCAGTTTCCAAACTCCATGGGAGTTAAAGCTGAAGTGAATGATGAGGGAACACCCCGGGCTCAGATCTGAGGTTTGACAATGATAATGTCTAACTTGTATATAGTACTATCGGTTTTAATTGTTTATCTATGTTAAATCATTTAATCTTCATAACAGTTTATTCATGGCAATCCTATTACCATTCCAGATTCACAGATGAAGAAACTAAGGCAAAAGAGAGATGAAATAATTTATTCAAGGCCACACTGCAGTTTTACTTCAGAGTCTATGCTCCCATCTACTACGCCAGTGGTCCTCCCGGTAAAATATTTCATCATTCCTGTTCTCCTTTTGATTGTTTTCCATTCTACTTACCTTAATTAATAGTATTCTTATGCTTTTTTTTTTTTTTTTGGCGGTACGCGGGCCTCTCACCGTTGTGGCCTCTGCCGTTGTGGAGCACAGGCTCCGGACGCGCAGGCTCAGTGGCCATGGCTCACGGGCCCAGCCGCTCCGCGGCACGTGGGATCCTCCCGGACCAGGGCACGAACCCGTGTCCCCTGCATCAGCAGGCGGACTCTCAACCACTGCGCCACCAGGGAAGCCCTTTTATGCTTTTTTGCATACTTTTATTGATCACTCTATCATATTTTTCTGTAACAAAGATCTCAATATATTGAAAACAATTTTTTTATATTTCTTGTGACCAAAAAATTTCTTATGGATTGACTTATTAAAATTATAAGTAGTTATAATTGATCGAAATAACCTAATTACAAGTTACTAATATGAAAAGTTAAATTTTATTGGAAATACATTTTTTTTTTAAATTTATTTTTGGCTGTGTTGGGTCTTCGGTGCTGTGTGTGGGCTTTCTTTTTAGTTGCGGTGAGTGGGGGCTACTCTTCATTGTCGTGCGCGGGCCTCTCGTTGCGGTGGCCTCTCTCGTCTTGGAGCCCCGCCTCTGGGTGTGCGGGCTCTAGAGCACAGGCTCAGTAGTTGTGGCGCATGGGCCTAGCTGCTCTGCAGCATGAACCAGGGCTCAAACCCGTGTCCCCTGCATTGGCAGGCGGATTCCTAACCACTGCACCACCAAGGAAGCCCCGGAAATACATTTCTTAAGTGAGATCAATGAGTCGGCTTTTTTCCTTTTTTTACAATCAGTTCTGTGTCCATTTTTATGGTCAGGCCACTTAAGATGGCTGTTGTACATCCTCTGCTAGATCAGTGCCTGCTTTACCAAAACCCTATGCACATGACTGACCTTCCTATGTATTTGGTCCAGGCCCCAGCTGGTGATTGTTCTTGTCAAAGGGACAGTGAGGGGCGTGCCCCTCTACTGGTTTCCCTGGTAACTAATGAGTCCACCTGACATTAATTCCCCTATAACTGGTAATCTCCCCTTCCCCCAGAGACGAAGACAGCTACCATGTCCTGACTGCTGGCTGCCACACACGATGGGGTGTCGCTCCAGGACCTTGCTTCAGACGTGTAAGCTCCATCCATTAAACCATTGTCTCTGTTGCTGACTCCGGGCTCTTTTATTGGTCTTGAAGCTGGGCAAGCACAGGCCTTGTAGGCCTGTGGAGTGCAGCCCAAGACCATTGATAAATATTACTTAACACTAAAGCATGACCAGGTTCAGTACCCATACTATCTCTAGTTTTTATAGATGTGAGCCCTGAGAATCTTGTTTTATAAGTGAGTAAATGGGGATGAAAATAACTTTGTAATAATAATGTTACTCAAGTTTTCGAACCATGTCCAAATTGTGTACCAAAAATTACGTAGCGATTGGTGATTGCCAGAGGCTGGGGGGACGGGGAAGCAGGGGGTTGTTGTTCAATGGGCATAAATTTTCAGTCATGCAAGATGAAAAACTACTTGAGATCCATTGTACAACAATATGTATATAGTTAACAATACTGTAATATACACTTGAAAATTGTTAGGGTAAATTTATATTATTGCAGGTTTTTTGTGGTTTTTTTTAACCACAATTACAGAAAAAAAGAGTCAAGCCTGATCCATCAACTGATGGATAGCTAAACAAAATATGGTATATCCACACAACGGACTACTTATTATTCAGCCATGAAAAGGAATGAAGTTCTGATACATGGACATAAACTTGGATGAACCTTGAAACATTATGCTAAGTGAAAGAAACCAGAAGATCATGTACTGTATGATTCCATTTATATGAAATGTCCAGAATAGGCAAATCCACAGAGACAGAAAGTAAATTGGTGCTTGCCTAGGGCTAGGGGGACGGGAAGCTGAGGGGTGATAGTTAAAGAGTAAGGGGTTTCTTTTCTGGGTGATGAAAATGTTCTAAAATTAATGACAGTGATTGTACAACTCTGTGAATATACTGAAAGTCATTGAAGTGTACACTTGAATAAATTGTGAGGTATGTAAATTATATCTCAATAAAACCGTGTTTGAAAATTACATAGTGACTATATTCGTTTTCTATTGTTGCATAACAAAATACCAACAAAATTAGCAGCTTAAAATACCATATATTTATTATCTCACAATTTTGTAGATGAGAAGTCCATTGTGAGGGAGGGGGTTTCTAGTTGTTGACTGAGTTTTCTGCTTAGGGTCTCACAATCCCAAAATTAAGGTGTTAACAGGGGCTGGGCTCTTATCTGGAGGCTCTGGGGAAGCATGTTTCATTCTTGCTTTTGGGAGAATTAAGCTCCTTGCAGCTGTAGGACTGAAGTCCTGTTTTCTAGATTCCACATATATGCATTAATATACAATATTTGTTTTTCTCTTTCTGACTTACTTCACTCTGTATGACAGTCTCTAGGTCCATCTACACCTCTACAAATGACCCAATTTCGTTCCTTTTTATGTCTGAGTAATATTCCATTGTATATATGCACCACATCTTCTTTATCCATTCCTGTCGATGGACATTTAGGTTGCTTCCACGTTATGGCTATTGTAAACAGTGCTGCAGTGAACATTGGGGTGCATGTGTCTTTTTGAATTATGGTTTTCTCTGGGTATATGCCCAGTAGTTTTTGTTAATGTGGTGAATAATATTGATTTTTAAATGTTAAACAAAACTGGCATTCTTAAATAAACTCCCTTTGTCAAATGTCTTATTCTTTTTACATGTCACTGGATTCAATTAGCTAATTATTTTCTTAAGAGTTTTTGTGAGAGAAATTAATCTGTAATTTTCCTGTCTTTTGATGTCCTTAAGTTGTGGCAGCAAGGTTACTTAGAAAAAGTAACAGAAAAAGAGGGAACATTTCCTAACTCATTTTCTGTTTCCTGCGTCTGTGTCTGTGGAAGAAAGGTATATTTCTTCCTTAATTGTTTAGAATGATGCACTAGCAAAACCATCTGGGCCTGGAGTTTTGTTTTTTTATAAGAAGGGTTTAATCACAAATTCAGTTTCCTTAATAAATAGAAAAGTGAATAGTCCTATATTTTTTCTTGTGTCAGTTCTAGCAAATTGTGTTTTTTAAGGAAGCTGTTTTAGTAATTTACTTTAAAATTAAAGTTATTTATATCATCTTCTTTTAACTTATTAAAAGATCTGTAGCCATGTCTCATTTTGCATTCCTGATATAAGTATATTGTAAAAATTCCTTTTAATAATCTATCATTGGATCAACTGATGAATGGATAAATAAAATGTGGTATGTCTACACAATAAAATATTATTTGGCCATAAAAAGGATGAAGTAGTGATATAAGCTACAACATCAATTACATCTTGAGAACATTAAGCTAAGTGAAAAAAGCCAGTCACAAAGGACCACATATTATATGATTCAACTTGTATGAAATGTCCAGAATAGACAAATCTATTGAGATAGAAAGTAGATTAGTAGGTAAAAGTAGATTAGTGGTAGAAAGTAGCTTAGGGCCATGGGGTTTGGGAAGAAAGTGAGAGTGACTACCAAAGGGTACAGTTTCTTTTGGGGATAACTGAAAGTTTCTAAAATTGATAGTGGTGATAGTTGTAGGACCCCATGAATATATGAAAACCCATTGAATTGTATGGTATGTGAATTATATCTCAATAAAGCAATTAAAATCTATCATTGGACAGATTAGCTACTCCTTGATCTAAACTTGGTTAGATCCTCCTTCAGTTTTATTCAAAGCAACACACTGGAAACTACCCACCTTGAAAAGAATTTGTTACCCAGTCATTCATGTTTGCACCCCAATACCAATAATTCAATTATCCCCTTCTTTGGTATCCTGGAGCATTGTACAATTGACCCAGTAAGACACTTTGCCTATGCTAGTTCTCAGAAAGATTGATTTTAGGAAATATTTCATATGAAAGCATGCCTGTATACCCTTAGAAAAGTTTTTGCATACCTCCAGGGGTACAGATACCCTAGTTTGAAGACCACTTGCAGTAGGCTATACTACCTTTCAGTGTAGGTGTATGGGGGAGAAAATCGATCGCATTCCAGTAGCTACTAGCTGTGTGAAGATGTGTTCCACGCAAGACCCTTTGCAAGCCAGTTAGGAGCAACACTTGGATTGCTGCCCCAGATGCCCCAGACATGGATATGTCTACAAGGTCAACTCCAGTCCAGGATGTTTAATGGAGATATGGTGTCATTCAGACAAGCCTATGATCTGGAAGCCACAACAATGAGGAGAACAACCTAGACAAAATAGCCTTGGTTACATTTCGTGACACTGAACTCAAGTGTTGCTTAGCTCTACCTGAGTCTGCCTGAAGAGTTTCTGGCAGTTACAGGGGGATTTATATAGCTGGGAAACTTGATCCTTCGCCTTTCCCCTTTTACTTTTTTGTGGGCGAATTTAATCTTTGTACCTGCTGTGTCTGCTGAGTATGATTAGCATGCTGACATCAGAGCAACAGTGTTTCTCAGCTAGCTTTATTTAGGAGCAGAAATATTCTTTACTTTGGATAAACTTAGGCACCCCCTTCAACTTCCTTATCCTCGATGTGACAGCTTTTTAATCCTTAAAAATATGTCTGTCGGGCTTCCCTGGTGGCGCAGTGGTTGAGAGTCCGCCTGCCGATGCAGGGGACGCAGGTTCGTGCCCCGGTCCGGGAAGATCCCACATGCCACGGAGTGGCTGGGCCCGTGAGCCATGGCCGCTGAGCCTGCGCGTCCGGAGCCTGTGCTCCGCAACGGGGAGAGGCCACGACAGTGAGAGGCCCGTGTACTGCAAAAAAAAAAAAAAAGAAAAAAAGTCTGTCGAGGGCACCTAAATATCTGCATCCAGGTATCAGCTAGAGCTACCCTGTCCTTTAAGGTATACGTGAAATTGGCTCAACCCTCTATATTACCTCCCAATTCCATGGGTTATGTAAAGGTCAGTGCACTCCTTGCCATCTTCTGAAAATTCCTGGGAGAAGGTTCTCATGGTCACACCTCTGACTCTGCTCCTTCTGAACCATATTAGTTTGGGATTGTCTCATTCTTTCACTCCTGCTGTCCTTTTCCCACCCACGTCAACCCAGTCATGGAATTCAGAACGTGTTCTAGTTTGGTGGTGTGAAGTGTTGAGATCCCCAAATCCTGTGTCCAGCAGACTTCAAAGAAAGTCTACTTTCAAGCAACACAGCCACCATAAAATTGAACATCAGACCTCTGTGTCCTTAAGGTTCTTCCACCGTTTCCCTACCCTGCATGGGGCTCCAGACTCCCACTGGGGCTTGGCCTTCTTCCCTCATTCTTTATACCTTTGTTCTGAGTTTCGTATGCATAGCGAAGGCCAACATCCCACTTTCTCAGGCAGAGAAACTCCTTTTTCCAGCCCTTTCCTGACTCTAGGTTATCTGTCTGCATATCTTAGGACACCAAGCTAAAGCTTTAGAATTAGTATTTATAAAGATTTGCCTCATAAGGGTAGGGATTTTTGCTTTTTTTGCTTTAATCAGGAAAAATCCCTAGGAGAACAAGGTATTGCATCTTATAGAATAACAGGATGGCAAGGAAAATTGAACCAGTCACCACTACTTATTGAATGCCTAATTTGTTCCAGGGGCTGAGCTAGGCACTAGGGCACAAAGGGAAACAAAGTCAGACACAGTTCTGCTCTTGTGAAGCTTACAGTGCTAGTGGGAAAGAGAAACATCAACTGAGTATTCACAGGAACAAAATGAAAATACGAAGTGACAGGCAACAGGAATGTGGGGTGCCGGTACTGTTGAGAGTCACTTGCGACCTAGTGGGGAAGTCTGGGAAGGCTTCCAGGAGCATGTGACTGCAGAGCTGTGAGCAGAAGGCCCAGCAAGGGTTAACTTGGGGAGAGGAGGAAGAGCGCTCCAGGCTGAGGGAGCAGGGTCCGGGCCCAGGGAGCAGTCCATGCCAAGACTGTGCAACAACAGGAGCCTCTGACAAAGGACTAAAGGCCCACGTGGCTAGGGCACAAACGAGTGGCGCCGTTCAGTAAGGTTAGCTTGCGCTAGGCTCAGATCTGCATTTGAAAAAAATCTCTCTGTGGTATGGAGAATGGATCGGAATGTTAAAAATTCTTGAAAGGAACTGTTAGCTGCCTGGGGCACCCATCTGGAGACACCAACTGACATAATTATTTGGAGCAGGGTCTTATCTATGTTTATGTGTTTTAATGTAACTTTTAAACTAAATGACACACACATACACACATAAGTAGTTCCAAATACCAAATAGTACTAGGGCTCTTAGGCTTATATAAAACAGTCCTCTGCCTGTCCCTCCCCACATCCCTTGCACGTTTCGCTAAGGATCCTCCACTCTTATCCACCCAGTATTTACTGCCACCTGCCCCTTTTTAAAAAACATAATATGGTTAAAGTACTCTTTATTTTTTACTTCGTACTATGGAAGAAAACAATTTCTCAATCTTACCCCATGTCCCACCGCACCCCACCTCAAACTCTATTCTTATCTTGCCAAAGAGTGAACATCACCAGCGTTTCCTTTTTATTCTCCCCATAAAAAAAAAATAACTCTTGACTCATTCAGTACCTAAAAAATCCATCGGTCAGTAAGGACAGAATCAGTACATTTCACCATAAATTTATATCTTTGTGAAGACAAAAGTTACCTTCACTGTTACATCTGTCATGAACATATTTGAAGCAGGAAGGATTTTTACCCCTTTAAGAAAGAACGGTCAGATTTTAAGGTGGCATAAGAATATTCAAGGAAATCACAGTTGAATTATATGTGGTGGTTGAAAGACATAATAAAGTTATTTTCACTAGAAGGCAAAAATAATCTTTATAAGACAAATGTCTTGGAAGAGAAGTGTTAGAAAAGTCATTAATTGATGATATTCAATATCATCTGTCAATGGAGTAGTGAAACAGGCCTCTCATGCTGCTGCGGTTTGAGTTGGAAAACAAGTGGGAGATTCTTACCCAGAGTCCAAAACAGTAAGTCAGATTTGACCTTCAGAGAAATCAATCCTAAGGAAATACGCAGAGATACAAAGATTTATGCCCAGGAATATTCATGATATTATTATTTATAATAATGGAAAACAATCTCAATGCCCCAAAAGTAGGAAAACAGATAAATTATATTACCTCTATAGAATGGAATAATATAAAATCATTAAATTCATGCTTTCAAAGAACAGTTAATACTGTGAGGAAATGTTCATGTTAAATGAGAAAAACAGTTGAGGTCAACCTACATGTAAAAATATGCATGTGTGTAATATACATAGATCTATAAGCATGTTTAAATATACATAAAATATTTATATACACCTCAATTTTTCAAAGTGCATAAATAAAGACAGCTTTTTCTCCTCATGTGTTCTACCACTCATATACTTCAGAATCACCTGGGGGTGGTTTTTTAAAAATGCAGATTCTTGGGTTCCACCCCAGACCTACTGAATTAGAGTCTTTGGAATCAGAGCCCAAGGATCTCTGGCTACCTATGCACCCTGTCCACCTATGTACTACCTTGAGTTATACTGACTCACATCTCAGTTTGAGGATCACTGGACCAAGGCGGTAGCTCTCTAGATGGTGGAATTATGAGTAATCATCTTCTTTTCTTGAATCTTTAAAAAAAATTAACTACTGAGCATATGCTGCTTTTATGTTTAAAAGTTTATTAAAAGTATATTAATGAGGCATGGGTATTTGAAAACAAAGATGATTTGGGGTGTATTTGGGCAAGTCTAAATACCTTTAGAGAAACAGAAAGTGCATATTTATTTAAAGTAAGCAAGAACCTATGAATTCCTGACAATGGGAAAGTCAGTTTAAGACAAAGAAAATACTATACTCAGTGTAGATATGGAACTTATTACTTCAATAAATTGTCCAGGTAAAAATTATAAATATAATACTTTTCAGAAGTATTAAGAAACAGCATTTCTCAGTGTTCCAAGATGCTCCTTGGCAAAAGAGGATTCAGTGATCAAATACATTTGGGGAACACCACATATTCTAATCCCATCTGGAGTCACATAACCATGAACAAATTACAAGCTCTAGGAAATCCAATTTAAGATTCACTCTTAATTCTAGCTCCACAAATTCTTAGAATGTGTTCTACCATTAAGAACAAATTCTAGGCCAGAAGAGAGTCCAAGAAAGAACTCTCACCATGAACTGATACCCTACACTTAATCCAACATATCAATTCGTTCCACATCATGTTCTCTGAGGGCTTAGCCCACACATACTAATAGAGCCTGATTCTAAGGGCTTGAGCTCAAGTCAGCTCTCAAGGAACGCTCAGGAACAGCAAAATGGAGTGGTAGGCTATAAAATCAGAAACACTTGAAGGAACTGCATATTTACTGATATTTACCTATCAGTCTTCAGCACTTAAGACAGTGAGCTTGAAACTCTGTCTTATATTCATTTATGTACTCCCAACGCAGTGAATGGGGTACCACCAATCAGGCAGCTAAAAATTTTGGACAAATACAGTCATAAAATGGGCTAGGCACAGGTTCTAAACTTTAGGTCATAAATTTTGTGCATGCATGACATCAAGGCCTCATTTCATTCAATAAATATTTCTGAGTGCCTACTACGGGTGGGTATTTCCAAGAATGCAGAGGTGACTAAGATACAATCTTTACCCACAAGAGCTCCAGGCATTAGAGGTACTAGTACTAGCCATTCCCTCTTGTACAGGTTTTGGCACACCGCTGGTATCTAATAAATGCTTGTTTGAATTGAGTTCAGAAGTCAAGATACACTTTAGGTCTGGTCAACTTTGGTACTTGGCAGGCCGGGAGCCTAGAGCAGGGCTGAGTCAGACCACTCTGGAGACTGCTTCAGAATGACTGAGATATTGAGTAACTAGACCCATCTTGATTATCATTACTCTAGGGATTCCAGACCCATCCAGGAGTCAATTTTTACTAGAAAAGCCCCAGGACCCAAAGGAGTTTAATAGTATACACCATGACAGTATTTCTGAATAAGTGTACAATAAACTCATAGGTTCTTGAGATGTTAATACATAGTATACGGTGAAATATGACTCAGAAAGGGGTTCAATAGAGTTGACAGGCCTCTGTACTTTAGGACTTTATGCCCTGAAGCAATGTGCTATGCTCCTTTTATACACTGTCTTATTTAATTTTTTCCCTGTCTTATTTTTCAGTGACAATTTCTCACTGTCTTATTCTTATTTTTCCCATTTTTAGAGATGAGCAGCTAAAGCTCAGAGAGTAAGTCATCTGCTCCAGAGCACACAGGACCATCATGAGGTAAAGAATGGGACTCTGAAATCAGGGCCTTCTGGCACCAAAGACTGGCTGGTGATCCCTGAAGCAGTGCTGTTTTGAATGTACTGATGGGAACCAGAACTCTGCCGGAGGGACACATAGCATAGAGGGTTTCCCAGACTGATTTGATGAGGGAAGCCTTTTGACTGAATCAGTACTTGAGACTACCTCTCCATTAACACATTTTGAGAAATACTGTGGGAAAATGAGTCCGAGATACCCCATGAAAGACAGAAGGGAGGTGGAAGGCAACTCATGAAGAAAAGCTATTCTAGAAAGAACATTTACTAAAATTGTGCTCAAAGAATTATTTATTGGAAAGCGTAAACGCAAGTTGGACAGGTATCATTTTTTAACCTCCAGATTCATAAGCTCCAGCTCATAGCTCATTTATGACCAATAATATTGGATCAGATGTTCCAATTCCAACATATTCCCTTAGCTAGCTTTTTAGGATTTGTTGTAGAATTTGACTTACCTCGTAGTTCAGTTCAGTATGTCACTAATTTTTATAAAGTATATTCACAGTGGGAGTATAAGTTTTAACTTGCTGTGTATCTCAACAGGCCTGCAATATGCATTTTGGGACGAGATAATTCTTCACTGTTTAGGACTGACCGAACTTTGTAGGATCTAGCATCCTGGCCCCTACTGACTAAATACCAGTAGTAACCCCCCCTAGTTTTGACAAGAGACATCCCCACAATTTCAAAACTCCATCTAAGGGAGAGTATCACCTCCAACTGAGAACCACAGGTTTAAAGCAAACTGGAAAGTTCAGTAAAATAGTAATTGGAAGATAAACACCTAGCCTGACTCTGCACTCAGTATTCAAGCAAGGGATTCAAGACTTAACGTGCCAGCTTCAATCCCTCATATCCAATGTCTCATTACATTTCTCTCTATTCTGTTAATAACATGAACAGATTCAACACAAAATGCCAAAATACCATTTTTAGCCAGGAGGGCCAAGCCCTGCTACTGCTTTGCCAACAACAGCAATAAAGCCGGAAGGAAGCTAAGCCCAGGATTGCATGGCATATTGGCTACCCTCTGAGGCAGCAGCCACAAAACATGTACACCTGAACAGTCTATCATTTTGTCAAGTGTGGACTTGAAGAAGGATTCTGGCTTTATTCTTTTTAAAGTGATCTATTATCACAAAGCTTGCTCCCTTCCCAATGCTGAGTTAGTTCAGCAGTGCAGCTCCATCCTTGTTAGGATTGTTAGGACCCAAATAATTTTAGACCAAAACGACAACGACGACGACAACAACAAACTTGACTGTTCGTTCAGTAACATATTCACAGACACACCAGAATGCATTCAGGAACACTGGCTTCATTTCTTGATTGGAATGCCAATCACCATAAAATCTTCTGCTAGAGTCACTTCTTGGAGATCTAACACTGATTCAGCTTGCTTTTTAAGCTCTACGATCCCATCTGTTTCTCCTTCTCTGGCCAAGGCAACTGGTTTGTACCTCTGACTGAAGTGAGTCAGAACGAGCCTCTTTGCTTGGCACAGCTTTGCAAATGCTGCTGCCATGTGTGGCGTGCTGTGGCCGTGTTCCTTTGCTTTGTCCATCTGGGTGTCATCCAGGGTTGCTTCATGGATCAACAGGTCTGCTTCAAAGCACAGCTTCACTCCTCCATCATCCACAACCCCAGAACAGTCACCCAAAATGCAGATTTTTCTTCCAACAATAGGCTTTTTTAAGACATCTTGGGGAGAAATTGTAACTCCATTTTCCAGAACAACAGAAATTCCATTTTTCAGCTTCCCATAGGCAGGACCTGGCGGAACACCTAATGACAGAGGCAGATAACATCACGTCATGGGAATGGCATTTATGACTTGTTAAGAGAGTCTGTTTCAACAGCACAGCAAATAGCAAATGGAAAAGGCATCCAATTCTTTTCATAATTGTTATAAATATTTTATTACTTGTGGAAAACTGGAATATTTATACATTTTTAAAAGTTCACTGTTGGCTATTGATATTAGCAATGCCCAAGTACTTAAAACATTTCCAAGCACACGTGTCAGATGAGTTTTAAGCTCTTAAGTCCCACTAAAACCTTATTACAGTCAAGATAACAGCCTTGATTCTCTGCTGTGCATGGGAATAACATTATTTGAGAGTGCTGTATTTAATAAGCTCATCTTTGGGTAAAATTAAAGAGCCCATTTAAATGACAAGGTACCAACAAACTAACATAATAAAAAAAAAACCGTTAGAGGGGATTGTCTGGATCACAACATCAAGCAGAATTTCAGGCAGTTATAAATAATCAATCTTCTTTGTAGATAGGGGCAGTTCCATGTTTACCAAACTGGGCTTAAGTCTCATATTAATCGAGAATAACACCTGATCATCACTCTGGGCAACACATACAAACAAACAGAATGTGTTCACTAATTCCAACATAGATCATGTTTAAAGTTTCCCAATACAACAGTATTTTCACAGGTTTTTAGATAATAAAAATACCTTTGGCCTAAGGCACTTTTCCTCATTACTTAGCATTTTGTTTTAGTTGGAAAAGAAAGAAGACATTGCGTAAGTAAAGACAAGACACACAAAAAAACCATCACCATCACCGTGTTTTCACAGGCTCTGTTGTAGCCATGCCAAGGAAGGTGGTATGCTGGAGGAATGATGTACCCGGACACTGCTTCGGGAGAGGCGCTGAAGAACTCTCACACATGATGGCCTAGCATGGAGGAGGTATGAAGCCTTTGATGGGCCCCAAGCCAATCTTTGGATGCTTGCTTCCGAGCGTGATGAACCCAGGTATGTAAAACTGGTTAAGGCAGTGTTCTAAACACCAAATTAACTTAATCAAGGTTGATTGACTAGGCAAAGTCAATAAAGAAGGAAAACCCAGAAAGCAGTTGGTTGGAGTTGCAAGGTTAAGAACTATGGCAAAAAGTCTCTGGCCAAAGATGTCATTGAAAACATATTTCAAAAACATGACATGAAAAAATAAAAGCCTAGACCTGAGACAACAGGTCCACTCCACCAACCAAGATAGTAAAAGCTGAAGATAAGACAGATCAAGAATGTGCATCTAGGGAGCTGAAGAGAGAATTCAAATAGATACTTGGTTTTCGCTCTGTATAGCATATTTTGGCCTCAAGGATTTCTCTTAATAAACAAACTTTGAGCAAAGGAAGTAAGTAGAGAAAATGTCAGTTTTAGGCCTGGGAGACAAGAAAAGAAGGTTTCTATGACGCTTCTAACTGCTCTGGTTAACAACTCGATTGACGAGAAAGGAAAAAAAACACTTACCAAGATCTTTCAGTTTCTGTGCATTGAGTTTACCTGGGCGTTTCTTCTCCACAACTGAAAATCCAAAGGAGGGTATTCGATGAAAGAGGCGAAATGCTTTCACAACAAACTGTTCATCATCAACCAGGAGGTACGAGTTTTCTTCTGAGTCTAACACGATAGTTCTTCCCTGTCCGTCTTTGGGAGGGTTGTCTGCTTTATTCACGTGTACAGATTCTTTCAGTTCTTCTGTAGGACACTGATCCGCTGTAGGCACCAGCTCATGGACCACATAAGGGAAGACCAACTCCGTGTGAGAAAGTTCCATGGTTTGCCAGATAAAGTCCCGAAGCCCCGCAGGGCCATAGATTTCGATCGGCTGTTTGGTGACCATGGAGCCACTCTGCAGGCTGATTGTGCAGAGGAGGCCAGGAAGGCCAAAGAAATGGTCTCCATGAAGATGCGTGATGAAGATCTTAGTAATTCTCCCTTTTGATTGAGGCAGAGAAATAAATTTGGGAATTTTTCAGAAATAAAACTCATACAAAGCTACTTGAAACATGCATAACAACTTACATAGAAAGCAATAAAATGAATTTAGAAGTTCTACTTATCACCATAAACTTATTTCTTTATATTCTTCTACATGATTCTAGAAGCAAGAAAGGTATTATTTCACTAGATGGCTTTAATAAGATATAACTTTTTTTCATAAAACATCTTCAAATTACACAGTGTTACAGTTTTAAGAGTACTTTCCTACACATCCTCTTACTGGCGGAAAAAAAAAAAAAAGGATAAAGTGTACCAAAATGATTCACATAAGTTACCAGATAGGCCACAAGTGTTAAAAACATCTGGCAGTTACACTGCCCCCTACTGCTCCCTCTGAGAACAGCAAATATGAACAGTACTTCCAGCATAAAAATGTTCCCCTGGCTCCAACGGACTGGACCAGTGCCTGAATTCAAAATTGCCTTTTAAGGACTCCACACTGGACAGAGATTAACTAACCAAGCCAGAGCCTGCCTGTCTGGGTGAGGCCGAAGAAGGAGAAAAGGGAAGGGGGATGAGGGAGGGAGAGGAAAGGAAGGAGGGAGAAGGAGGGAGGTGGAAAGGGAGTGGGGTGAAGAACCGAGGGGGAGGAAGTGGGCAATAGATGCAGAGTGCAGTTTAGAGGGTAGATCCCCCATGGTGCTATGTAAAGGCATGTGGGCCCCTCCCTTTCTCTCAATCTGAACTAATACAACAGCTTTTCCAGTGCATACTGACTTAGGTTGTAACTTGATTTAGCCGTTGGTAAACTGAATTTACTCCTGGTATGTGGCAGGATGCCACATCAACATTTTTCTCAGATGCACCACAAGGCCTTTTAAAAGCAACAATCACAATTAACACATTTTTAGTATAACAGTGGCTTCCAGTCCTAGCTCATGGCCCACCCATTTCAAACATTTGATACCATAAAAGAACAGGAACAGTTTATCGATGCCATAAAAGAACAGGAATAGTTTATTGTGATGGGATTTGTCCTGTGACATCTAGGTAACAGTGTTCTCCAAGCGAGTGTTCCCAGTGTTACTACACCAAGCCAGGCCCCTGTGGCAGAGAATAGACTGGGCAGAGGCTGATCCTGAACCTTGAAAATTGCCAGGAGGCACGCTAGAAGTTTCCTCAACATGCTCCTTTTTGTTTTCTCTTTTTAGTCCTCGTTTTTGCAGTTTTTTGACTTCTGGAACCCTTTCCTTGCCCCCTTCCTGCTGTCTGGGCTGCCAACACGCCCCCAAGTGTGACCTGAGCACTCAAGAGACAAAAGAACTACAACAGTTGTTGAGTCTCACGCTGACCTCAAAACTGCCAAATCAGACTTTCTGGGCCTCTCCCTATCTACTGCAAAACACAGCCAAAACTGAACACCAAAACAATCTGTGAACTCAAAGCAAGTGAGATAAATTAAGTAAGAAAAGGTACTTCCCACAGATATCACAGTTTCAGGGAAGACAAACATTTCATTTTTCAAGAAAGTTGATTTCAGAGGGAGAAGGAATGGCAACCACAATTATCAAAGGTAAGAGGAAGCTATCAAATGAAAAAAGAAAAATGCATGAGTTCCCTTTCAGTTAAGATCACGAAAGTTACCAGGGAAAATGTCATCCATATAGGAGTAGAATACTAAGCATCCTCTAAGGGATAATGCAGTGATATTTAGTGCTGTAGGAAAATGTCTGCAATACATCGTTCATACGTAATATTCAGTTGAAAAAAAGCAGGTCACACCAAGTATAGTTTGATTCCATTTATGCAAAATTATACACACACACAAATACACCTACATCATTACCATATCTACATGTATAGAAAATTCACCAAAGAGAGGGGGATTTAGGCTTTTCTTATTTATATTTTTCTGCTTTGTTTGAACTTTTACAATGAGCATGTATACTTATTATAATCATTTTAAAAATTATACTTTTATAATACTTTTTGTAATCATTTTAGAGGAAAAAAAGGCTTAAGCTCACTCTTTAAAATTATGAAAAAAGTAGATATGGCAAACCTACACTTTTTAATCAGATGCTTGCATATTAGGACCAAGGAAACTTGCAAGAAGTATATCTAGAGAAACAGAAAATACTTCCTTATGAAACCCGTTACCCCAGGAGGTAGTATAAGCTAAAAGGGCTTCAATGACTCCAATAGCGATAGGTCCATATTGGGTTATTGAGAGAAGCCAAGATGTTTTGAGGGTGATGCATTCCAGGTTGAGACAGGGGCTTTTGAAGTGCTAGAGTGTCTCAGCTAATGTTCTAGGATTACCATATCACTCTCCTCTCTGAAGCCAGAAAATTTTTTCTTAAGTCAACAAAAATTTTGTAAACTAAAGGTTCCCTTAGATTTTATTTTATTATTATTATTTTTTGCCAAACTTTTATTTTAAAAAGCTCGAGCTTTGTGCATTGTTTAAAAATATATATAAAATAGCTGTAAAATATAAAACACTAGAGAAAGGTATTGTGGCAGATAGAGTTAAGGTGGTACATGGGTACCACCATGGCCCCTGCCTCCTGCTGTTCATATCCTTCTATAATTCCTTCCCCTTGAGTGTGGGTGGGACTGGGGACTTACTCCTAACCAGTAAAATATGGCCCAAGGATGCAATACGATTATGTCATTTACAAGACTCCATCTTGCTGGCAGACTTGCTCTGGAATCTCTCTCCCTTGCTGGCAGGAATCGAGCAAGCTACCCTGAAGCAGAAACCCCCATGACGAGGAACTATAGGAGGCCTCTAGTTGCTGCAGGCAGCCTCAGTCCTACAACCTCAAGGATTTGCTGACAACCTGAGTGAGCACTGAAAACAGATCCTTCCCCTAGTGGAGACTCTGATGAGACCGCAGCCCTGGCCAAGACCTGGATTGCAGCCTAGTGAGACCCTGAAGCAGAGAATCCAGCTAAGCCAGGCCCGAACTCCCTGACCCACAGAAACTATGAGATAATAAATGCAAATAACCCACTAAATTTATAATCTGCTATGCAGCATTACATAACTGATACAGGTACTAAATAAAAAGTGAAGACTTACCCTACACCCAAACCTCTTAACACAACAGTTACTTGTTTCTATTTTAATCACCCTGCCACCTTAACCCCTACTCTCTAAACTGTTAAATATTACAGCCTCCACACTGGCATGTGGAGGCATGTTCTCGTGAAAGGAACCCCTGTGTGATCCAAGGGAAGTAAAGCATAATACCTGCTCTGACCTCAGGGTTTCAACATAAGACAGTATATAATCAGGGTTGAACTGTGTACACCTCAAGGCCACGTGTCCCAAGTGCATTAGTTCCTTCTTCCAACAGCTCTTTTCCTAACTCCCAATCTTGGTCTGGGACATCATCACCTGTAACTTGTAATAATTCTTCACTTCTTCACAGACTAGGAATTTACTCAGTCACCACCTGCTGTTGGCTCTATAAGTATCTCTTTGAGTCTCTCATCTTCATCCTTATCCCTACTTCCTGCTTCAACATCTTCATCTTCTCTCTCTCTCTCAGGTGAATGCCACTGCCTTGGAACTGGTCTCCTGATGCCAATCTCTCTCTCCCAATATATGTGCCATTGGAAAACTGTCCTAAAACACAAATCAGACCATGTCATTGCTCGGCTTAATTTTTTTTTTTTTTCGGCTTAAAATGTTTTAATGATTCTTTGTTGCCAATAGAATAACGTGCAGATACCTTAGAATACCACAGGAGTCCTCATAGTCTGCCCTTACTTACTTCCTTAAGCATTCTTATCTCTCATCTATCCAGCCAAGTACTCAAAATTCTGGATAGCTTAATATTCCCCAAACATGTCATTTCTCTCCTAGAAACTCTTGCTCACTTTGTTGTCTGTTCCTTGAAGGGCCATCCCTACTTCTCTCCGCAGAGAAACTTCTATTCGTCTCTTACATCCCAGCTCAACTGTTACCATCTCTAGGTTGCTTTCCCTGAACACACAGATACAGTTAGTGCCCCCCTCCTTAGTGCTTCAAAAGTAGTTAGAAAACACCTCCATTATTCTTACTTAGCAAATTACACCATGACTGTTTGCATGTCAGTTTTCACCACTAGACCAAGGAATCCTTGGATGATAGAACTATACTTCCTTTAGTCATCAAATGCTAGGTACTGTGATGAGTAGTAGGAATTTCAATAACTACCATTTATCAAGACCTAACAAGTGAGAGGCACTGTACTAAGTGTTGAACATCTTATTCATGCATTAACTGAACAGATACCACTGGGCATCTACTAGGTATGTAAGTGATCACTGAGTTTACTTTATTGTACAGGGAAATAAACAGTGACCACAGAAACAACTATTTAAATAACATAATTTTAGATATTGATGATGCTAAGAAGTCAATAAAAATAGCACAAAATAGTAGAATGCCTGGGGTGAGGAGAAATTACTTAACCCCAGAGGTTCAGCCTTTGAGAAGACAGCATTTGAGCTAAGATTTAACTGATGAGAAGGAGACAACCACACAGAGAAGGGATTATTGTATACAATTCTCACAACACCCCTTCTAAGTCGAGTTTTTAAGCCCATTTGAAAGGTGAGCAAAGTAAAGCTTAATTGGCTGACCTGCTCAGGTAATAAGCCGAGACACCGCTGGGACTGGAACCCTGGTCTGCCTGACTCTGGGCCAAGGCTCTGGTGAACACGGTACTCTTCAGTCTGCCTGGTGCTAAGCTCACTCTGTTCCCTATGGCTGGAATGCCCTTCTTCTCCCCAGCCCAGGGAACCCTTCCTCCTCCTTTAACAACTCACAGGTCACCTTCTCTGAGAATGACCCCAAGTGGAAAAGAACATTTCACTCCCCAGAACATCTACCACCCTTTGTATTCTCTCATGATACTTATACCTATCTCCTGGTGGAAATAAGTATGTTCCTTTGCTTGGGCAGTGTCTATTTAATATGTCTGATGCAACCCACTCCATCCTCCATGCCCTAAGCCTATAGAAATCCTTGCTCTCAACATTTACAGGAAGAATGAAAAGTAAATACATAAATAAGGAAGGAAGGAAAGAAGGAAGGGAGGGAGGGAGGGAGGGAGGGAGGAGGGAAGGAAGGAAGGGAGGGAAGAAGGAAGGGAGGAAGGAAGGAAGGGAGGAAGGAAGGAAGGGAGGAAGGAAGGAAGGGAGGAAGAAAGATAGTTTAGTGGGTGTGGCCAGATACCCCAGCGCCTTCCAAGTATTGCCAGGGCTCCAGCACTGAAATGGAGTGCAACTGTCAGGGCTGTTTCTAAGCAAAAGGCCCAAGGAGAGCCAAGAAAGTGAAGCAGAACAAGAGACAGCCTTAATGAGAGAGCTGAATGCACACTGACCTGCTTTAAGTTGGCTTTTCATAAGCTGTGTCTGGGTTCCCTCCCCACAGTCAAAGAGCCAGCATTCGCCTTCACACCGAAGGACCAGAGCAGAGGCACCCCGGGTTGGGGATGGGTATGCTGCGCCTGTCCCCAGAAATGTCACATCCATAGACATCTTCCACCCTGGAACGAGAAGAGCCCTTAGGGATTATTACACATCGCTGCTCAAAATCACCAAAAACAGGTTCTTGTGAGTTTTACTATTACCTATGTTTTGGTTATTAAGAATAGCTTGGATTCCTGTTCTCTAATAGTTTTCCACAGAAATCCGAAGAAAGATTTTAGTAACTCTTAATCAGTTAAAACCACAAATTACCAAACCTTGTATGACTGCTCACACAAACAAAAATAAATGTTGAAAAAGCCAAACCCAGTCAATTAATAACTATAATTGAATTCCAACTATATGACATTCCGGAAAAGGCAAAACTACGGGAATGGTAAAAACACAGTGGTTTGACTCTACAAGGTGGGTACTATATCATCATCCCCATTTTATTTTATTTAATTAATTTACTTATTTTTGCGGTACGCGGGCCTCTCACTGTTGTGGCCTCTCCCGCTGCGGAGCACAGGCTCCCGATGCGCAGGCCCAGCGGCCGTGGCTCACGGGCCCAGCCGCTCCACGGCATGTGGGATCTTCCCAGACCGGGGCAGGAACCCATGTCCCCTGCATCGGCAGGCGGACTCTCAACCACTGCACCACCAGGGAAGCCCCATCATCCCCATTTTAGAGATGGGGAGGCTGAGGCACAGAGAGGTAGTGACTTGCCTAGGGTCCCACGGCTAGTAAGTGGCAGAGCTAGGATTGAGACGCCAGGACACTAGCTCCAGGGCAACTCTATCATGTCACCTTCTGTCTTAAGCATTCCTTATGTTGTAGCTTTATTATCCATAACAAAGGTCCAGGCGACACCTTAGTTTCAGATGTCTAGCCTCTAGAATTGTGCAAGAATAAATTTCTGTTGTTAAAAAAAAAAGGACAGTGGTTTGGGGGAAGGGAGGGAGGGATGAATAGGTGGAGCACACGGGATTTTTAGGACATGGGATTTAGCACATGGGATTTTTTAGCAAAACTATTCTGTATGATACAGTAAAGACAGACACACGTCATTGTACATTGGTCAAAACCCATAGAATATACAACACAAAGAGTGAATGAACCCTAATGTAAACTTTAGTTAATAATAATGTATCGGGGAACCGGATCCCACATGCATGCCACAACTAAGAGTTCATATGCCACAACTAAGGAGCCCACGAGCTGCAACTAAGGAGCCTGCCTGCCGCAACTTAGACCCAGTGCAACCAAATAAATAAATAAATATTTTAAAAAATAATGTATCAATATTGGCTCATCACTACCACACTAATGTAAGATGTTAATATTAGTGGAAATTGGGGGAAGGAGTGGGTATATAAGAACTCTGTACTTTCTGCTTATTAATTTTTTTAAAAAGTCTTTCTAATAAATAAACAACTCTAGTGAGATTCTGGGCAAGAGCTGGAATTTAATTATGCTCACTAAGTGATATCTCTGGTGCCCGTGGTGAGCAGCCCTTTCTCTGAAACATCATAAGCCACAGCAATGCTCTACAACACTCTACAGTAATGCTAATATCACACAGTAATGCTGAGTGAATGACTCACTCCCATAATAATAGAGTCCATGAGGGGTTAGCACCTGGGCTTCTGATCTTATAAGTGATCAGCAATAACCTGTTGAGTGTAGATTTCTGCCAACTCCTGAGATCTTTTTTTCCTTTTACTACTTTTGGGCACATCTATCTCTCATATACTTCTGTGATAGGAGATATGCATCAAATAAAATAAGCACAAACTCAAACTTATATATCAATATAACCAATTATAGAGCATCCACATTGATGGCAGGGAAGAAAACAAACATATTAAGTTTAAGAAAAACTACTAAAACAAGAAAATTTGGCAGCAAGCTGTATAAATATATCATCTATAGGGGAAAAAAATCTATCAAAAACTTTTCTCAGTCCTAGCAATAACCAGATAAAAATAAAAATGAGGAATAAACCCCTCACTCACAAGAGAAAACTAAGTCTTATAAAATAACTAGAAAGTTAATAGGAAAGGAATAGACCCTAAAAGACCCCAAAAGAGATACACATTAGCTTCCCTGATAGGAAGATTTACTATCACAGAAATGTCTATCTTTTCATAATTAACGTATATATATTTAATGTAAATTCTATCAGATTTCCAGTGGGATTTATCTTGGAACAAAAGCAACCCAAAGATCACATGGAAGAAAAAGTACATGTCTGAGAATGGGCAAGAAAAGTACACAAAGCATTGAGTAGTGACTTAACTTTTCTAGATATTAACACTTACTACATTAATCAGGCATAAAGCAAACAGAATAATATTGGCACAAAAATAGAGGTGACAGAGAAGGGACAGTCCAGAAATAAACCCAGGTACGTACAGAAATCAATATACAACAAAAGTATAAAAAGGGTGGCTTTTTTAATGAACAACACTGACATAATTGGCTACTTCTGCAGAAGAAAGTAAAGCAAGATTCTTATTTTGCATTGTATATAAAAATACATTCCATATGGTTTAGAAATATAAATGTGAAAGATCCAAAAAAATATGTTCAAAAAATTAGGAAAATATGTATATAACTTTGGGGATGAGAAAACCCTTACTGACAAGACATGAAACCCAGAAATTTTTTAAAACGACATTTTTACTACATAAAAACTTTCATATATCAAGATTCTTAAAGTCAAAGGACCAAAAAAACACCTGGAGAAAACTGTACTGTATGATAAAGGGTTAATGCCCCTAAGAAATGGTCCAAGTAAATGCATTAACAGGAACAAAAAAACTGATAAAATAGAAAAATAAGCAATGAATATACACAGGAAGTTCACAGCAGAAATCCAAACGGCCAATAAGCATGAAAAGTGCTCAGTCACCCAGTAGTTAGAAGAAATGCAAATTAAAGGAAAAGAGACATTATTTTCCACACATCAGGTGGCAAATATTAATGCTATCCAGTGCTAACCAAGACAAGGGAAAATGGGTACCTGCATTTTACTAGTGGTGTTAGTATGAATTGCTATTATGTTCTGGGAGAGTAATCTGGCAATATATATTACCAATAATAATGATGCTGCTAATAGCAATATACTTTAACCCAGCAATCCCATTTTTGGAAATCGACCTTACAGAAATAAAGGATCTGTGTACAATGATGTTTATTGTGCTACTTTTAAGGTGGCTAAAATTTGGAAACCATCGGAATATATATATACATATATATATATATATATATATATCTCAATAGAGAAACAACTGAATATTTTATTGTATATTCATATCATGAACTATTTATTCTACAGTTCAGTCAGGTCTGTAACTCTTGTCCTGAAGGGATGACAGTGAGAAAAGTTACAGATGGCTATGGCATAATCTCATTTTTATAACAATGCCCAAACCCCTACATTATACAAGACAGTCTGGTGAGGAAGAATATACACCATATTGCTAATATTGGTTATCTCACGGGTGATTAAAATGATGGTGGTGATAGTGGAGATTATTAACTTTCCTTTTAAATCTTTGAATTGTTTTTGGTTGCAATAAGCAGCATTTCATTTATTTATTTGATTTGAATTTATTTTATATTTAATTTACTTAATATTGATGATTTTTAAGAAATGTGTCATAATGCTGAACATGCTCTTCTAACTACGTATCACCTGATCTCCCTTTCCATTTGGGGATACAGTCACCTCACACAGCGGGTGGGTGCTACATCTCTCCACCCACCACACAAGCCTTGAGGTTATTGCTAGTGTCCTTTCCATGTGTCACTCCACATTTTCACTTCCAAGATCAAGACTTCCTCTGATAATATTTGCAGAGGCTTTCTTATTGGATTGCAGTTTGCAAGAGGCGGAAGAATATGCAGAATGTAGAAAGTTGAAAATTTAAAGTAATAAATGCAGAAAGTATAATAGAATATAATCACTTGGCATGTGTAACAAATAATAGATCTAAGCCAGTGGTACAGAACCCTGGAGAGTATGAGAGTATTAGAATCACCTAGAGAGCTTTTAAAACGTATCAATGATTGGGCTCCATCCCAGAACAATTAAACAGGAAATTCTGCAAAAGACGTGTGTTTTAGAATTAAAAAAAAAAAAATTCTTCCCCTGTGATTCTAACATGCAGTCAGTTTTGAGAACCACTTAGTGAAAGGCTAATGGAGAACTATAATGGATGGATCGGGCTGACGTGAGCTCACTAGTCAACTAGTCAATCTTTTTTTAAAAAAACTTTTGTTATGAAAAATTTCAAACACAGATTAATATAGTGCACTGTCACATACCCATCACCGAGCTTCAACAATCATCAACTCACGGTCAATCCTGTTTCATCTTTATCCCTCACCCATCGTCTAAGAATACTTGACAAGTGGTATTATTGGGTACTTCCATCAGGGAGCACATACTGTCTGGCTGTCTCTCTTTTTCTGACATTAACAGCCACTAATGATCATTTCCAGGACCAATTATCTCATTAGGGGTTGCCAAGCTGATATTCTCTCATTCCTTCCGTAGTTATTAGCTGTCATCCTTCAGTAATTCCCTGATCAATTAGTTAGTCACCCTGCAATACAATTTGTACGGAAAAGGTCCAGTGATCAATCTTGACACCACAAAGAGAGACAAGACCTAATCCAACTCCTGATGCGATGTAATATGAAGTACACAGTAATTTAGGAGGTTTTCTTGCCAAAAAGTATAACCTGCATCTGGAAAAGGCTGTTATCTAAATACCAGTTTATTAAAGGACACCACAGGGACGGAAAAAGCAAAATTCAGTATGTAAGAAACATTACAGGACAAATGACTTGGCTTCTTCAACAAATGAAATACAAGGAAAAACAATAATAAAGAGGGAGGAGATGAAGAGATATGAGCCGTCAACCAAGTGTAGCATGTGTAGCTTGTTTGACTCCTGATTTGGACAATGGGAGAAAAAAAAAGAGACAACAGGGGATATGTAAACTTTCACTGGATAGATGGTAACATGAAATTCTTATGAGATTGATGATGGTTTTATATTTAAGGAGTTACTGTGTTCTATAAACATAAGCAAGTATTTAATGGATGAAACGGTACATTTAGATTTACTTTAAAATAATCCAGTGGGGGTGAAGGTACCAGATGAAACTGACTGTGAGTTGGTACATTCAGTACATGATTCTATTTTTGTATATACTTGAAAGTTTCCATAATAAAAAGTTGAAAAACAAGCCAAACAACTCTTCCACTAGGTCGGAAGTAATCAGAAGTTAATTTATTTAATCAGTGGTGCATGTTTTGTGACATGCGCCATTCTAAGCACTAGGAAATAAGTGACCAAACCAGATTTTGATCCCTGTCTTTTTGGACAAAAAACAAACAAACAAACAAAAAAACCCAGCCGCTTGCTTTTTCATGACTATGAACCACTTTGGAGGAAGTGCACATTCTGGGCGAGAACACAGCACACGATCGATCGCAGAACTGTCACTTGACACTCTGGGCCAGTGGTTCTCAGTCCCGGCTCCATATCACGAACACCTGGTGATTCTGGGGCCTCAGCACTTGGAAGGCTTCCCAAAAGATTCTAAAGTCTGCCGGGTTCAGAACGAGTTTCTAGGCAGGCAGTGCCAACCCTGCCATCACCCAGTGGTGCAGGTAGGGCAGATACTGCCAGCCTCCATTTTAGAGATGAAAAAAGCGTGACCCGCGAGATAGAGTGAGCGGCCAAGGCCGAGCCAGGGCCAGAGGCCAGGTCTCCAACCGTTGGCCGGCCAAGCCTCTCCTCCAATTCAGCATCAGTGTAGCAAAAGGAGGGGTGGGCGTCGGCAGGAGCGCCGGGCAACTGAGGCCCCCGTCTGGGGGTGGGGGTGGACAAGGCGCGTACTCGTCCCCGGCGCTCCCGGGCCTGGGTCCTCTGCTCCGGTCCCGGCCCGCGAGTCCGCAGGAAGCGCGCCATCAGCCCGCTCGGCGGGCGCGTGGGGGGCCTCAGCGGCGCAGACCCTGGCCCGCCCCCCCTCCGGCGCGCCCTGCCCCACTCACCCACTCCCCGAGACCCGCGGCAAGAGCCGAGGGAGGCGCAGGCCCGCAGCAAGGCCCAGCCGTCCACGGGGACACGACGCGCGCGGGCGGAAGTGCGCCGCCGGCCGTGCCCACGTGAGGCTGCTCTAGGAAGCGCCGGAGGTCCGCGCTCGGTGGTTCCCGCCGGAGTTCAACCGCGCCTGGAGGCTGGGCAGCGGCCCCGGGCATCCGCTCTGTGCTGCAGTGGGACTCCCTCTCCTTCACTCGCCCGCACCAGCGCACTGGGTTCGATGGTGGCGGTAACCCGTGAGGACCGGAGCCCCCAAGGTGAAAAAGTATACGGTTCAGCCTTTTGTTTTCCGTGTAATGTTTTCAAACAAGAGTGTTCTCCCAGATGCTTTGCTCTGGCATATCTTTGTGTAAAGTCTGTTCTTTCGTGGGGATGAATCGTTCTATCTTAATCACTAAATTTGAAAGTGTAAGCTTGCGCTGCCTTAGAATCAGAGTTCATAGCAGCGTTACTATAGATCCTGAGTCTCTGCTCCATTTCACTTTGCTATTCCAGGGATACAGCGGAATGTTTGCTGAAAATCTGAGGCTGCCTATGCTGTGCACGCACGAGTGTGTTCACTTAGTGAACGCACAGCATTGCCTGCTGGACGCGCGAGTGAAGAGCCGGGGCCTAAACTGCATGTAGTAACTACAAACCACGGGGAAAACAGTCATTGATTTAAATCCCAATTTTCAAAATTTCAGGCTTGGGACTTCCCTGGTGGCGCAGTGGTTAAGATTTCCCCTGCCAATGCAGGGGACACGGGTTCGAGACCTGGCCCGGGAGGATCCCACATGCTGAAGAGCAACTAAGCCTATGTGCCACAACTACTGAACCTGCACTCTCGAGCCTACGAGCCACAACTACTGAGCCCACATGCCACAACTACAGAAGCCCGTGCACCTAGAGCCTGTGCTCTGAAACGAGAGAAGCCACCGCAAGGAGAAGCCTGCACACCGCAACGAAGACCCAACGCAGGCAAAAAAAAAAAAAAATAATTTTAAAATTTCATGCTCCTATGCAGTGCTAGATGCACTGGTATTTGCTCACATGCTCAAAGTGGTCAAAGTATCCAACAGCTTCATAACAGGAATAGAAGTGCTGTGGATGTGAGGTTTTTAAAACTACCTGGATAGAGGGATCAAAATCCCATCCTCCCCCCACCCCAGCCCCCCGACCCCGACTGCTTTGCTCAATAAACCATTAGATCATTTACTTTTGGGCCTCTTCAAAGCTTTTATTTATTCAAGTATTAATTGAGCTCCGACTTTGTGGATAGTACTATTTTTGGTGCTGAGAGAGTTTTTTTTTTTTTTTTTTTCGGTACGCGGGCCTCTCACTGTTGTGGCCTCTCCCGTTGCGGAGCACGGGCTCTGGATGCGCAGGCTCAGCGGCCATGGCTCACGGGCCCAGCCGCTCCGCGGCATGTGGGATCCTCCCGGACCGGGGCACGAACCCACGTCCCCTGCATCGGCAGGCGGACTCTCAACCACTGCACCACCAGGGAAGACCGAGAGAGTTTTTTAAGTATGTCATGGCCTCTGGTTTTAGGAGCATACACTGAGGTTGGGAAAAGAGGTATCAGGAAGCCACTAACAATATGAGGGAACAAAAGAGAAGCCAAAAGGAGTGATAAGACGATAGAAATAGGGAGATCACTCAGTTAAGACAGGGTTAGGGAAAACCCTGGCAGTCCAGTGCTTAGGACCCTGCGCTTTCACTGCCAAGGGGTCCCACAAGCTGCGCTAGGTGCCCCCCACCCCCCCAAAAAAGAAACAGACTTGAACTGGTTCTTGTAGGATGGTCGAGACTTGGATTAGTGTTCTGGAAATGGAAAAATAAGGTGGATTTGTTTGTGTGGGGACTGGTTTAGCAAAGTATTAAAAACTGGACCTTGAACGTTATTTATTCTGACACTTGCCTAGCTAAGAAGTGCTCAGGAAGACACATTCTACAGCTAGGTCTCGATCACAACTCAGCTAGGGCTTCCCCACAGCGGTACCCTCCATAGATCTGCCCACTCCAGAGGTTCCTGGCTGGTTCCTGCCACCCACCACCCATACCCCAATCAAGGTTTCTTACAACTCCTCAGAGGTTCTTATAGCTTTAGAGAACACCGGACAGTGCTTTTTGTTCATTTTTAAAACTTTACATTATGGGAAATTTTTAACATACACAAAAGTTGAGAAAATGTTTAATGAACCATTATGTGTAATCGTCACTCAACTTCAACAGTTAGTAACACCTGGTCCAATTTGTTTCACCTAGAACCCCTGCCCCTCCAAAGGCAACAAAAAACCCTGGATTATTTTCATTTCCAGGCACAGTATCATTTTTTCCATAAACACTTCTAAAAGCATTTAAGGATCTTTTCTTTTTTAAAAAAATTCATCTCTGTATAATGATGGTGGATAGTTCAGTATATAAATATAAAGATAAGGACTTTAAAAAATGCAACCATAATATTATCATACAAAGACAATAATTCCTTAACATCATCAAATATACAGTCACTGTTCAAATTTTCCTGATCATCTCGTAACTTTTTACAGCTCATTTGTTCTAGTCATAAAATCAAAATATAAAGTAAAAGAAATTCAAAGCTCTCTTAAAAAACTTAGCTACAGGGAGATTGGTTCAAGATGGCAGAGTAGAAGGATGTGCTCTCATTCCATCTTGAGAGAGCACCGAAATCACAACTAACTGTTGAACAATCATTGACAGGAAGACACTGGAACTCACCAAAAAAGATACCCCACATCCAAAGACAAAGGAGAAGCCACAATGAGATGGTAGGAGGGGCACAATCACAATAAAATCAAATCCCATAACTGCTGGCTGGGTGACTCACAAACTGGAGAACACTTATACCACAGAAGTCCACCCACTGGAGTGAAGGTTCTGAGCCCCACGTCAGGCTTCCCAGCCTGGGGGTCCAGCAATGGGAGGAGGAATTCCTAGAGAATCAGACTTTGAAGGCTCGTTGGATTTGATTGCAGGACTTCGACAGGACTGGGGGAAACAGAGATTCCTCTCCTGGAGGGCACACACAAAGTAGTGTGCACATCGGGACCCAGGGGGAAGGATCAGTGACCCCATAGGAGACTGAACCAGACCTACCTGGTAGTGTTGGAGGGTCTCCTGCAGAGGTGGAGGGGGTGGTGGCTGTGGCTCACCGTGGGGACAAGGACACTGGCAGCAGAAGTTCTGGGAAGTAATCCTTGGAGTGAGCCCTCCCAGAGTCTGTCATTAGCCCCACCAAAGAGCCCAGGTAGGCTCCAGTGTTGGGTTGCCTGAGGCCAAACAACCAACAGGGAGGGAACCCAGCCCCACCCATCAGCAGACAAGCGGATTAAAGTTTTACTGAGCTCTGTCCACCAGAGCAACAGCCAGCTCTACCCACCACCAGTCCCTCCCATCAGGAAACTTGCACAAGCCTCTTAGATAGCCTCATCCACCAGAGGGCAGACAGCAGAAGCAAGAAGAACTACAATCCTGCAGCCTGTGGAACAAAAACCACATTCACAGAAAGACAAGATGAAAAGGCAGAGGGCTAGGTACCAGATGAAGGAACAAGATAAAACCCCAGTAAAACAACTAAATGAAGTGGAGATAGGCAACCTTCCAGAAAAAGAATTCAGAATAATGATAGTGAAGATGATCCAGGACCTCGGAAAAAGAATGGAGGCAAAGATCGAGAAGGTGTAACAAAGACCTAGAAGAATTAAAGAACAAACAAACAGAGATGAACAATACAATAACCGAAATGAAAAATACAGTAGAAGGAATCTATAGCAGAATAACTGAAGCAGAAGAATGGAGTAGAATAAAGAAAAAAGAATGAAAAGAAATGAAGACATCCTAAGAGACCTCTGGGACAATATTAAATGCAACAACATTTGCATTACAGGGGTCCCAGAAGGAGAAGAGAGAGAGAAAGGACCAAAGAAAATCTTTGAAGAGATTATAGTCGAAAACTTCCCTAACATGGGAAAGGAAATAGCCACCCAAGTCCAGGAAGCACAGAGATAAACCCACAGAAAACATCATTCTCAATGGTGAAAAACTGAAAGCATTTCCTCTAAGATCAGGAACAAGACAAGGATGTCCACTCTCACCACTATTATTCAACGTAGTTTGGAAGTCCTAGCCACAGCAATCAGAGAAGAAAAAGAAATAAAAGGAATACAAATTGGAAAAGAAGTAAAACTGTCACTGTTTGCAGATGACATGATACTATACATAAAGAATCCTATTCTGTGATTATGTGAGAGAATACCTTTGGTCTTAGGAAATGCACACAGAAGTACTTAGGAATAAAGGGGCATCATGTCTGCAATTTATTCTTAAATCATTCAGCAAATAAATATTTATATAGTGAGAGAGAAAGAGAGAATGACGAAACTAATAGAGCAAAATATAAACAATTGGTGAATCTTGGTAAAGGTGCTTGGGAGTTCTTTGCACTGATCTTGCAACATTTCTATAAGTTTGAAATTATATCTATATTAAAAAATAATAACAATGAAAAGGAGGGAGTGATCAACTGTGACAAATGCTTACGGATCCAGTAAAATTAAAGTAAAAGTGTGACCTTTGAATTTGGCAGTGTGTAGGTTTCTGTGGATGCTGGCTATGAAGGCCTGATTGGAGAGGTTCAAGAGCAAGTGGAAGGAGAAGAATGGAAGTCAGGAAGTATAGAGGAAGTATTGAAGGGTTTTGATTTAAAGAATAGTGACTTGGGGCAATAGCTGGAGGGGGAGAAGGGTCAGGAGTCCTCCGGCCCCAGTCAGCATGACAGTGATCCAATAGAGGGAAAATGGATGATGCAGAGAGAGGAGAATTGATGAGCAAGGCCCTTAAGCAGGTGAGAGGAGATGGTACCTCATGCCCAAGTGGGGGGCTGGTCCTGGCTGACAGGAGTGTGGCCCATTCCTAAGCATGTGGATGCAGATGCAGGTTGGCACTGCCCTCCAGCCAAAAAGCACCAGGAGCACAGCTGTAACTGTGACCAAGTTGGGTTTATCACTCACTGCAGCCGGGGAGAGCGCACACATGGGGAACTCTGGGGTGTCCGTATGAGTGTGTTAGGAAGCATCTATTACAGGATTCGGGGTTTCGTTGGGTAGTTTTGCAGAGGGCCCACGGAAGCCGGGGTTCGCTCTGGATTGGGTGCTGTCAGGAAGCAGGGACACACGTATGACTGATTATCTCGATAAACCTTTTCTATAGGGAATGCAGACTAGAGTGAGGCTAAAACTGTCATTGGTAAAGTATCGTAATCAAGCATATTAGCCAGGATGCGGGGCCGGGGGGAGGGCGCGAGGGAGGTTATTTCTGTGGTTTGGACAATGCTTAGGTTTGTCCGTGTGTAGACGTGATGGTGGAGTAGCCTTGTTTTGGCCTTGATCCATTGTGGTCAGAGCGGCCTTGTCTGATGTCGATGTTCTTGTCTGATGTGAGATGGTTTCCATTCAACAGGAGAGCACCGGCCGAGGCCTAGCTGTGAGTTCCTAGTATCAGGCCAGCTTCTGGAAGTTAGGAGCTGCTGCTTTTCACTTTCTCAAGGTTCCTGGGGAGATGGGGAGAAGGGGAGCTTGAGGACATTCTCATCTGATCGTCTTATTTGTCTGCGAAATGGGAAGCAAAGCTGTCTTGAGAGCAAGGGTGTGGGAGGACATCAGGGAATCTGACAGCAGGGAAGATATCAGTCACTGGACAGGCAAGTGCCAGGAGCATTGAGGGTGTCTTGAAATTGGTGATTTTGACTGAGCACGACTGGGATGTTCTATAGTCGTGTTGTGCTGCTCAGCCTGTGCTCAGAGGATGTGGAGAATCTAGTTTAAACAGGATCGGAGTTTTGTCAAAACAGGACGCAAGAGCTCTGAATAGTGGCTTCGCCATTTTAAGTAGCTATGTGACCCTAAGAGTTCTGCGCCTCAGACCTTACATCTGTAAAATGGGAAAAATATCAGTACCTAACACCTCATAAGGTTGTTGTGAAGTTTAAATGAGGAAATGGGTATCAGGTACTTAGAACAGTGCCTGGCTTGAAGGAAGTACTCGGTAAGTATGAGCTATTATACCATTTCCCCCTTTATCACAAAATCAACATACAGTTTTCCTGCTTTAGTATTCTAACGTTAGGGTCTTAGAATCTGTATGCGGTAGGGGGAAGAGATGAGAACTCATTCCTTTACTCCTCTGATTAAACAAACTAAGGAGAGAAAGGGAGTAGGGAACCAAACAGAAGGAAATGAAAAAATGGGGAGCACGACTAGCTCCACAGTGAATTTCAGTCTAACAGCATAGTCCCAAGGGATCAAGTATTCTGCAGTGTGCATGTGTTTTAAGATTTAAAATAATACCAAGTTTTACGTAGTAAGGTAGATAGCTAGTGGCACAGGGATATTGGCTCGGTGCTTTGTGACAGCCTGGAGGGGTGGGATAGGGAGGGTGGGAGGGAGGGAGACGCAAGAGGGAAGACATATGGGAACATATGTATATGTATAACTGATTCACTTTGTTATAAAGCAGAAACTAACACACCATTGTAAAGCAATTATACCCCAATAAAGATGTTAAAAAAATAATAATAATACCAAGTTTTAGGAGTGCCCTATATACAGCAGCCTTTAAAAACAAGGTCATACATTTCTGATGCATATGAAAATTTTATTAAGAAAATACACACATCTCGAAGTTTGGGATGAACAGATACACACTACTATATTTAGAAGAGATAACCAACAAGGACCTACTGTATAGCACAGGGAACTATATTCAATACCTTGTAATATCCTATAAGGGCAAAGAATCTGAAAAAGAATATGTGTATATATAAAAACTGAATCATTGTGCTGTACACCTAACACAACATTGTAAATCAACTATACTTCAATTTAAAAAAAGAAAATACACACATCTCAGTAGAATTTATGAGAAGAAATTTATAACAAATGAGAAGAAAACAGTTCACACCATTAGGAAGTTTTTAGACTGACTCCTGGAACCATCTAGAGTAAGTCAATCTGGTAAAATACACTCTACACAAGGCGTTCCCCTTAAACCGGTATTCCCATAAGCTATTACCAGAAGACGGCTTATTCCATCTCTTTATCTTAAATACAAAGGTGAGAAAGGGTAAGCGATGACTTTTGCTACGTGTGGCTTCCTTCAAGTCAATAATGAATGCTTGGGACGTTATCAAAGGAAACACTATCAATTGCAAAATATGGTTTTAATTTCAGTTAAAGGTCATTAGGCAAAGTATAATAAAACATTAGGCAGAAATTTTACTTTGTCAAATATTTAGCTAAAATAGATCTCAGAAATTCCTTATTCCACACATACATTTTTATATTACTACTTTCTGTTATGACCTTTTAGTGGAAGAAGTTATAGATATGGATGTAACACAATAGACATAATTAAAAATACATCTTACAATTCCAATTCATATCGACATTGGTAGGTGTCAAGATACAAAGTGTATAAGCACTATTGAAACTGATTTGCACAGAGCGATAGCAGTTGGTGGTTTTGTGAAGATTAGCAAGTCAAAAGATGTTAGTGAGCTGGAATTTTTTTTTTTTTTTTTTGAGCTGGAATTTTTGGTGTAATTTATCAAATTCAAAACCAAATCTTTTGTTTACATCTAGTACTTAAAATGCTTAAGACTAACAAATTAAATAGGTTTATGTTGTATTTGAATTATAAATGGGAAAAAGTAAAAATCACATGAACTGGTAAAACACGTTAAAAAGGACCTAAGACTAATATCATAATAGGTGAACAATTTTCATCTGAAATAACAATTCCTGAAGATAAGGTATTTAAGATCCAGATAAAATCGCCGGTCACAGAGGCCCTTCTTCCCTGAGAAGGGCTGAGGTGACACACAGCTCTGCCTCTCACCAGCAGAGAACTTGGGCAAATCTTTTAAACCTATCTGAGCATCTGTATCCTTCTCTGTAAAAGAGGCACAGTGACAGAAGGTGGTTGTGAGGATTAAATACGCTGAGGCATGTAAGCTGCTTAGGACAATGCCCGGCAGAGTAGGTGCTATCCATAAAATTTAGTTTATCATCATTTGCTAACTGAACATACCTAACGTGTTGGTGATAATTCAGTGACTATGTAGGAATCAATGATTTGCTAGAACGTACACTTAAAATTAGGAAAATAAAGGGGAACAGTTTTCCTAGAACAAAAAAGGACATACTGAAAATTGGGGAGTATATACCCATAAATTTCCCCTTCGTCTTAAAACTTTTAAAAGTGTGCTGAATGTAGGGGTAATTTCCCAAAGAGCAAAGTGGAAAATAAGTTTTTATTTGGGAAAAACAGGATTGATTAAATAGCCATATCAAAGAGTCAGTTTACTGGCAAAAAGCTGCTACAGAAATATACAAAGCATCCCAGTCATTTGACTTAATTTGTGTTTTACGTCACTGAACTCTGTACACATTTCCAGACCCTGACTTTTTCTCTTTGAGAGGCACTATTTTCCATACCCAAGTAACGAAAATCATTATTATTTTAAAATCTAATCACTGGTTTATTTGAGAAACTGCTGGCAAGGATTAAGGGAATTATGCAATAAGAGTCCTGTCCTAATTAGGCCCAGATTAATTTATAAAATTTGGAACAAAGCATTGAGCTTTTTGTCCACTTATATTAAAACATCTTGACTTCAGATGAGAGGTAAGTTTTCTGTAGTAAAATTGTCTTGAATATTTTAAATATTAAGTATGTTACTTTATTTAGCTTGTCTGTGGAGGATTTATTTCATTTTAACATCTAGATGTACATGAAAGTACAAATCATAAATCAGTTGAGAGCCAAAGTAGATAATGAATCTCTCTGCCATTTTCTATAAAGTCAGCAATGTACCTGCACCTGTGGAGAGGAATTACGATACTGGTGTTACTTCATTCTTTAGGACAGTCCCTTTAAATGGAATCCCAGTAGAGAGCTTTGAGCTTTATATTAATGTTCTCAAGTATGTATGCGCAACAGAGCTGCTTCCATTTTGGTGAATTCAACCTTGGAGCTGTTCAAAGTTTGAAGAGGTTATTTTTGAGGGGTACTGAATGGGCTTGGGAAAAGCAACAGGAGCATTTGGATGAAGTATTTTTTCTAAGGCAAGACTTCTCCCACTCCTCTACTCTCCCCTTTGGGCTTTCTCAGTTATCTGAGAGTAAATAATGCTCCATACCCCTTGATAATTGTTATGCTTTGGTCTTAATTCATTAGCAACTCCTTATCAAAGGAGAATGCAGAATCTCATTTCTCCAGAGGCTGATAATTTAGAGAAAGAAAAGACAAAGGATAGGGTAAGTCATATCATAAGACAAATAATAACGGAAAACAAATGTCCACTTGATAATCTTTTATAAATGAAAACTAGTTGCTAGGTTTTCCTTAACAAATATATTTAAAATCTAATTTAGAATTGAACAATGTTCTATTTACATATTTTCAGAATAAGCTGTTTAAAAGTTCTGTATTTTTGTTCTTATGAACATCCTAGGTAAGTTATACATAACAAAAAATAGATGAAAGAACAGAATTTCAGTTTTCTTTTTCAGAGAAAGTATATACTATCTGAGCACTAAACTTAAACGCACACCACACTCAGTACTCTGGAGCAGTGCCACTCAGTGTGTTCTCTATACCAGCAGCACGGGCATCACCTGGGAGCTTGTCAGAAATGCAGGATCTCAGGCCCCACCCCAGACCCACCGCATCAGCAGGAGGAATTAGTTAGCTCTCCACATGATTTGGACATCCACTTTAAGACAGTGATTGGGAGGGGAGGGGAAGTGTGTGCACCAGAATCACCTGGGGACCTACTGAAAATACACCTGCCACAGCCCTGCTCCAGGTGGTCCAGGGGGCCTTAAAGGAGGAGGCAGAGGCATCTGCATTTTAAAGCTTCACAGTGACTTGGTGGCAACTTCCTGGTTAAGAATCCATCCCTTAAGGTTTTAACCAAAATCTTTAACACTTTTCCCATTATAGTCAATAAACCTTACCCTCATTAGTTATCCAATTTATTTCACAGTACAGGTGGGTGGTCTCAGATTAGAAAATTATGTATTCTCACTTTTTCCACTAAATAATGTGACAGACTAATCTACAGAATTTCTTCTTTTTTCAAAGGAATAAAAATGACTGTCCATTGCTATTTTTCAAATTAATTACCTTTTCGCTGGGTAAAAGCTTCCATAGAGGGTCCATTTCTTTTCCAGTTTGCTGCCATTATGCCACCTCCCTTCCCACCATGCTGTTAGCTCCTGCCTGTATTCTTAGCTTATATACTAAAACATTTTAATTTGTATCCAAAAAACTGTTACTTCTTAAAATACTGGTTGGTAAATAACACATAATAAGTAGCTTCTAAAGTATAAATATGATTTCTGTCTTATTTAAGCAAGCAGGCTATATGCCATTTGGCCTTGTTTTTTCCTTAAAATATTTTTAATTTCCATGTATACTGTATTAGGCATATTTAATAAGCAAACATCTTAGTAAAATTACTTTAATTCTACATTTTCCCGTCTTCAATAAACATTAGGTGAAAAACAGGTCTGTAATTATTTTACTTGTAATGTTAAACTAAAATCAAGATTTCACAGAAAATATTTTTGTGGATGATTTTGTTTTGACAAAGGTAATATGAGAAACATAAACCTTTCATCCTTAATTGAAAAAAACAATTGTGACCTGATTGCTTTTTTTACAAAACAGATTGATGATATAACATACCTCTGACTTTACTCATCTATTAAGTGGATTTAACCAACTGCATTTTCCCATACTCCAAATGGCAATGCTATTTTGAGCATTCTTAAAAACACTGAATTATATTCAAAATTATTGTGAATCAATCTCTACCTATAGGTAAAAGGAGACAGGAACATAAAAATGAAGCCTTTTTATCTCCCTGCAGAATATCACATCTAACATATCAAGGACTGTGGAGGGAAATATCAAATAATGTGCACACTGATATGTAGCTATGAATAACTTTTCGTAGTTAATATTCTAGAATGGGCATTTAAGTTTTGTTTGTTCCCCCAAAGCAAACTATGTTAGGCTCATATATAGCAATACTACTTCTCAAGATGTTTGGGATTGTTCTGTAGGAACTCTCCAATGTGTAAGCCACATAAGAAAACTGGTCTCACTAGCCAGTTATTACCCATTTTACTGGGATTAAAAATGACATTTACTGGTCTGAACACCTGCTTTATTCATTCCCACTTAGCTCTAAATTAATTTTGGTGGTTTCAAACAATTAAATCCATCTTCAATGGAGAAAGAGTTGTCACTACTAATGACAGTTAAAGGAATGTATCATATGAACATTCCAAAATTATATCAAGTAATAAAGAGCATCACTACTGGAATAAGGGTATAGACTCATAGATGAGTCTAAATATGACTCATTTAGATGTGAAACATATGGCTAATCTGTTAGGTCACACGCTGTCAAAAATCATAATTTATGCATCAAGTATCCTATACCCCCTTCTTTAGAATCATCTAGAAGAAAATAAAAATATGTGTTTTTCATAATAAGCAAACCTGAATTTCTCGTTGGGCAATAAAAGAGCAAAATTGAAGCAATTTAAGATATTTATTTTAAAAAGTTACACTGAGATTTTTATACACTGTTGAAAACAATGAGTAGTTTATTTGTCTAAAGGCGGCAGTACTTCACATTTCTCCCACGTTATAGTTAAGCCTCAGTTTAGTCCCAGAAAATACATAATAGAGTAGATTTTTCCTGATCTATCTACTGAAAAGGAATTTCAGAGCATGAAGGTAAAATGAAGCAGAAATAAAAGGACATTTTTAGATACTGACAATTTGTCCTTAGAATTTGGTTAAATTTGGCTTCTTCCCAAAATTCTGTACTCATATCCACTCATATCTTCCCAAAATTCTGTACTCAAATTTCTATTTTAGTAGCCCTAGAAGAACTGGGTGAGAGAAGATGATTAGCTATAATAGTAAATAGCAAATACTCTGGCAAGAGTGAACAGGAGCACAAATGAAGACACTCGCAAGTATCTTTTTAATATCTCTGATGTGGTATGAGCTACAAATCAGAATGAAAGCATAATGGTTATCTGATTTCAGGGTGCAGGTGGGCATTAACAATGTAGTCAACAGGTCCATCCTGTACAGACAGAAGTGGAGATTCATGGGAAAAAATAAGCAAAGTGGTAGGGGAGAATAAAACACAGAAAAAACCCATAAATTTGAGAACGTCCTCTCTTTTTGTCTGAAGAAAGGCGTCCCTGAAGCATGGAAAGTGTTTATCAGTGGTGTGCTTCTATTCCGTTGTTGGTGGAGGGCGTGACGCAGGCTCTGGCCAATCGTACACATCCGGCAGCAGGGAATCGTATTCACTTCGCCATATTCTTTCTCGAATGTATCTGGTCTTGTCCTCAGGTTCCGGGTATCGGAAAGCCATTTTATTAGCATATAGATATTCTGTAACCTGAAAAATAAAAAAGATTACTGTGTAGACTCCCCATTTAAGAGAAAAAGTATTATTAAAACACAAAGTAATGAATTTGGAAGAATGGCGTTTTTTTCATAATAAAAAATAACATTACTTTGACTCACTTCAAGACATTCACATACTATTAAAAGGTAAAAACATCTGCAGTCTCACCATAAGTTCAATGTGTTTTAAAGTGACTTTAAAGTCCCCCCCCGAATTATTATCAGCATTTCCTTAATACTTCAATAATTTTAAGCTCTACCGTGTGTTGGTCCAGCAGACCTACTTGGTAGCCCGCCCCACCTGTGTCCCTCCCCACCGCCCTGCTGAGACCATGTGTAGGAGACTCTACTTCCTAGTCATAGGTGACTGGGCTAGGGTGAAAATCTAACCCAAAGTGAGCCAGATGTTTTTCCTCTAGAACTTGAATTAAAAGACATAGAAATTATTATAAATCAGGTGCTGGACACTAGAACTATAAGGTCAAGTAAAGTTAGGGCTAGAACCTATACATGGCAACTCACCACCACCATCACTGAGTGCCAGGCATGTTCTATGTGCTTTACGTGGGTATCTCATTTAATCCTCCCAAGAACCCTAGGACACAAGTACTATTATTATTCTCATTTTATACATGAGCACACAAAAGTTTGAGGAGTTTAAGTAACTTGCCCAAGCTATTTAAAGTGAGAACTGTTGTTTCAAACCCAAAGCATTCTGATTCTAGGTCCCAGACCCTGAACAGTTAAGCTAGGTTACTTCCCACCTAAACTGGCTTGAATGAATTTCTGATCTTTGTGGCAAGCCACACACAATGACTGGTGGTGAAGATAAAGCCCGTGACTCTCTGTTTTGATGTAAGATGGGGTAGTATGAAGAGCTTCCGCACAGGGTAGCGTGGTGCCTGTCATCTAGTTAAGTTCTCAAGTTATGGTTTAATTTTAACTTTAAAACAATGCAGTGATACGTGGTAAAAAAAAAAAAAAATCAAACAGTTATGTCTTTCTCCTCCTCTAATTCCCATTCCAAGGGAATTAGATAGTTCCCTTGGAACTAATTCCAAGGGAATTAGATAGACCAAGATAGTCCTTGGTCTTAGGAGTTCAACCTCACTCTATTTTGAGACAGAATTCCCTTGAACAACACGGGTTTGAACTGTGCAGGTCCACTTATATGTGAATTTCTTTCACTAAATATGTACTACGTGATCCCCAGTTGGTTGAATCTGTGGATGCGGAACCTCGGAAAACTGAGGGCCAACAGTAAAGCTATATGTAGATTTTCAACTGCGCAGAGGGTCGGCCATTAACTTCCGCATTGTTCAAGGGTCAACTGTATTGCCCAGTCTGTTGTAGGAAACATATCTGTACCCACAGAGAAGGCTGGGGGCAAGGCCTGAGATGGGAGGGAGTCGTCCTTGATCAAGCAGGCATGTGGCAGGTGACCGGTGACTATATGGGGCTGCCCAGTGGCTGTGGGTGGTGCTGGGCGACAGATACACAGCACTGTCTGCTCACCTAATCCCGTGGCTCCTAAAAAGGAAAGCCTCAGGACACCAGAGGAGGAGGGGGAAGAGAGACGATCCTGGGGGCTCTGCTCCTATACCAACCCCAGCACAGATCTCCGTCTATTTCCCCATGTACTACCTTTCATGCGGACACACCAGTAATCTAACCAACTGATACATCCCAAAATCTGTCCCACCTGTAATATCCTGTAATTCTCAAGTTGAACTCTATTCATCCTAATTCTGGGCTCTAAATTCTTCAGTTGTTTTACAATAGTAAGGTATTCTGGGGCTTCCCTGGTGGCGCAGTGGTTGAGAGTCTGCCTGCCGATGCAGGGGATGCGGGTTCGTGCCCAGGTCCGGGAAGATCCCACATGCCGCGGAGCGGCTAGGCCCGTGAGCCATGGTCGCTGAGCCTGTGCGTCCGGAGCCTGTGCTCCGCGACGGGAGAGGCCACAACGGTGAGAGGCCCACGTACCGCCAAAAAAAAAAAAAAAAAAAAAAAAAAAAGAATCATTTGGCAATGTGTATCAGAGGCCTTAGCATGTTAATCCTTTTGTTCTTAGGATTAGAAATTTATCTTAAGAAAAAACGATCACAAATGCACATAAAGACTTATCTAAGGATGTTCACTACAGTATTATTTCTAACAAAACGAAAGATGCTTAAATGTCCCCCAAAATAGAGAAATGGTTAAGCAAACTATGATATAACAAAGAGAATTCCATGAAGCATTAGTGATCATGAGAATTATTATTGATTTACCTGGGGAAAGGCTTACAGTATATTAAGTGGAAAAAACCGCAGTGAGAAACCAATTTTAAAAACAGGCACAGGTGACTGCATGTGTGTGCGTTTTCATTATGTGTTTGGGAAGAAAAAACAATAGAAGGCAACAAATGTGAGTTATATTCTGTAGTAAGAATATGAGCAACCTAAAATTTCTTTGCACCCTCTAAATGTTTCTGATTTTTCTCTAATGAACTTGTGTTACTTGCATGAAGAAAACACCATTAAAATTTATGTGAAGAGGTATAAATTATTACTTACTTTAATAGCAATGTTAATAGAAACTTCCTGAATATTAGCAAGTGGCGGGTAAAGTCTCCCCTGAGCTAGCTCTTTATCCGTCAATTGATTTGTCAGAGCCTGAAGAGAAAAAAAAAGAACTTTACTTTTGTTTGCTTAAATAACAGAATAATAAGGACTAATAAAATGGGGAAAGGGTTGGGGGAGCAGAGAATAATACAGGTAACATGTTTTCCTTATTTCTAGCAGGAATACACTTAAACCACTGCAGAAATTAAAACCGTTTACCACTAAACAGTAAAGAAATAACCGGATTTAAAGACTTTTTAAAAAATCAGATTTAAAGACATTTTATCTATGCTGTCACAATTATGTTACTTTCAGATATGTGTAATACAGGTACAGTATTTATGAAAAGATTCATAGCTTACAATCCAACACTGGAAAAATGATAAATTAATTTTATGCAAAATAGAAGGTAAATCAAAAAAGCAACGGATGAGTAACTTCCTTTCCACTCATAAGGCAGATTTAACCCATTCTCTCTCTGTTTTTAAGATCCATTCAGCTTTATAATTCATCCTTTATAAAATAACCAAACAATATTTAAAACATTTACCTTTGCAGCCTCTAGGAAAACATGGTCACTAATATGCCGGGTGTTACAGAGAATAACAGCTAAAGCCACACCTGGAATACATTTTAAATAGTTTACTTAGTAAGGTCACTTCCAATTATGAAAGTAGCCAAATAAATTCCTAGATTTAAAGCAAATTAATGGTAACCCACCCCTACCCCAAACAGCCCCTTCAAACAGTGAAGCAGGCAAGATAAATCTGAGCACTAAAATTAAGTGATCTTTAACTGTTATAATTCTTACTTATTAGAAGAAACAATTTTAGAAATATCAAATGGCTTTTCTCAATTTAGTTTTCACATTTATCAAAATTACAAATGCATACAATTCATCAACAGTTGTTACAAAAACATAAATTTCCGGGACTTCACTGGTGGTCCAGTGGTTAAGAATCCGCCTTCCAATGCAGGGGATGGGGGTTCGATCCCTGGTTGGGGAACTAAGATCCCACAATCTGTGGGGCAACTAGGCCCATGCACCGCAACTACTGAGCCCACGCGCCACAACTAGAGAAAGCCATGCGCCACAAGGAAGAGCCCGTGCGCTGCAACTAAGACCCAACGCAGCCAAAAATACATAAATATTAAAAAAAAAATGTTGATACTGAATTAAAAAAAATCAATTCCCAGTCCATCTCTAATCCTCCATTTCTTGCTCTGCAGAAGTAACTACTTTTAATTCTTTTAGCTGATTATTTTAGTATTTCTCTCTCTCACAGTTTGCTTCTATTTCTTCTGATTGACTTTGAGTTTTGGAGATCACCGACTCCTACCTGTTGGAAATAAGTATTTAGCTTTCTTGCACATTTCCAGCCCTCTTACCAATATAGTTAGAGCATAATTTTGGTTGAATCAGTGTTTATATTATTATGACTTCATAAGTGCTCTTCACAGCTGAGCCGTGTATTAACATTATATCCTAACTTTTCCTCTTCTGCCTTTTTGTTTTCCCTGAGGTTATTGTCCTGCTTTTTCCTTTGATTTTTCGGTACTTAAAATTATTTCATGCTGAGACACTTATTCATTTAGTTGTCTAAATCATCTAGTAATTTCAGCTATTTCACATTTCTCTAATTTCATCCTCGAGAATAAATCTCTGCTGAAACTCCAGTCTGGCTTGGTTGCTCTCCATTCCAGATATGGAGCCGTCATCCTAGAAACTCTCTTCATCTTCATGGGGATTCCCTTTGCTTCTAAGTTGAGCCCATTTCCTAAATCTCACTTCTTCCTAGTATTTTTGTTACTCCCTTTTTTGGGTAGGATATATTCTCCAGTAGTTTTCTGAAAAACAGTGCATAGGAGATACATTTCTGGAAATCTTGCATTTTTGAAGAGCCCCCGCCAGCACCCCAACACACACACACACACACACACACACACACACTCACTCACGGTTTTACTACCTTCCACTTTATTTGATAGTTTGTCTGGGTTTAAAATTCTAATTTGGAAATAATTTTCCTTCAGAATTGTAAGGCATTATTTCAATACCTCACAGCTTCCAGCATTGTTGGTGAGAAATCTGGTGCCAATTTGACTCCAGATCCTTTTTCAACAATTATCTTTTTGTTGCATCTCTGGAAGTATGTAGGATCTTTTTTTGTACCTAATGTTCTGTAATTTCACAATGTGTGCCTTGAGGTGCATTACTCTCGCCCACCATATTTGGCACTTGGTAGGTGGGCCCTTCCTATCTGGAAATTGGGTCTTGCAATTTGGGGAAATGTTCATGAAGTCGTTGATAATTTCCTTCCCTCCACTTTTCTGTTCTCTCTCCCTGAAATTCCTACTTTCTGATATTGCACCTCCTGGACTAGTCCTCTAATTTTCTTTTCTTTATTTTCCATCCTCTGATCTTTGCTCTATTTCCAGATGACTTCTTCAACTTTTTCTTATAATCCTCCTACCAAACTTTTCATTTTCCAGAGCTCATTTTGGTTTTCGAATTTTTTTAAAAATAAAATTCTGTCTTGTGTCTGGAATATTTGTCTCCATGAGGATACTGATAGTTTTTTTTTTTTTTTAACATTCCATTTCCCCACATAATCTGTTTTTTCCTAAACTGCTTTTTTCTGTTTGTCTATTTAGTTTTTTTTATGAAATAAACTGTTCATATAAGGGATTTTCCTTAAAATCCCTTCCTTTGAGTGTTTCTCATATGTAAGCGTTAGGAACTTAAAAAATTGATTGCTATGAGCACGAATACGGCAAACCCTATTCGGGGTTTCACACTATTCAAAGAGTATCCCAGCAGTCTTTGGCCAGAGTGGGGAAGTATGGTAACTCAGTTACTCAGGGATGGGAAGAGGATCACGGTGGTTAATAGCTTCATTATTTTAACCCAGCCTCTAGATAATTTTTTTTTAAGTTGAATATTCGTTCCATCTACGTTTAATGTAGTTAATTAAATGTTTGGGGCAAAATCTATTGTCTTCTTACGTTTGTCTGTTCCATATTCCCTTTCCTATTCTTTCTTGCCTTTTGGATTAAAAAAAAAAATCATTTCATTTCCTCCCCTAATATTCTCTTATCATAGTTTGGAAGTTCTTCTAGTCTTCTAGTGGTTATCTTAAAATTTATAACATGCATTCTGATCAAAGTTTCATGTTAATTTTTAGTTTGCCCTCCTGCCAGACAATGGAAGTTAGGATTTCCTAACAGTTTAACTCTATGTAACCGATAAGCTATTATTATTGTGCCTTTTAATTTTGTCTCTATATCTTTCAAAATCCCACGTCATTATTGTTTTGCCCAACACATAAAACGTTCCTTTTGTTTAACTCAAACATTCACAACTTTCTTTGCTCTTCATTCTTTCCTACATCTCTGAACTTCTAGCTGGGATTACTTGTCTTTTGCCTAAGGAATACTCTTTAGAATTTACTTTCCTTTCTTACATGTCCGCAGATGGTGAATCCTCTTTTTTTCCTCTTCTGAAAATATCTTCATTTTGTTTTAATCCTTGAAGGGGCTTTTCACTGTGTAATGAGCTCTAGCTTCACAAGTATTTTGTAGAAACCACTCACACAGGTCACTCCATTGTCTTTTGGCCTCTTGTTGCTGTTGAGAAGTCAGTTGGCCTGACAATTATTCCTTTGAAGGAAATCTGTTTGCTCTGGCTGAATTCACAGTCTTCTCTTTGTTGTTGTTTTCTGAAGCCTCACAAGGATGCTACTGGATGTAGATTTCTTTTTACTTATCCCATGTGGATTTCACTGAGCTTCCTGAATATTGTGTAGTGATGTCATCTGTCAGTTCTCAGCCATGAGGCCTGTAACTATTGCCTCTGCTTTACTTACTCTCTTCTTTCTCTGGGACCTCAATTAGATGTATATCAATTAACGGTATATATCTGTTTTTCTATATTTCCCCCCTTTTTTGGTCTCTGGATCCTTTCTTCTGGCCTATCTTCCAGTTTATTAATTTCCTTTGGTCTAATCTGTTGTAAGCCTCATTCACTGAGTTCTTAATTTATTGTATTTTTCAATTGCAGAATTTAGTGTTACTTGGCTGAATTTCTCAAGCTTGGCTTTTATCCCATACACATAATAAGCGTATTTGTTTCATAGCACTTGTCTGATATTTAGAGTTCCCGAGTTTCTTTTTGTTGTATCTGCTACTTTTGGCTTGTGTTGGCTTGTCTCTTTATGTGCTTCATTATCTTTTATTTCTTAACTAGGGTTGTATTTGAAAATTTATTTGTAAAAGTAACTTGAGGAATAGGATAGTGTTATCTTGTACCAGAGAAGACTTCTGCTTGCTTCTGCCAGGCACTTGTGGGCGCTGGTAGGCCAAAACAAAGGCTTGAGGTTTTCCAGATCACCTCAAGTGCAAACTATACCCACACTCCAAGGTACAGTCCTTTAAGGTTGCAGCCCAAAGTGGGAGGTGGCTCACTAGCATCCCATCCTTTACAGGTGCCAGACTCCCAACTCTTGACCTCTCTCCATGAAAAGCACAGCTTTACCTCTAAGTCACTTCTTCCTGATTAGGAAGGCTCTGGCCCTTTTAGGTTTTAATTGTGTTGTTCATCCAGGTATAATTGCTGGAGTAGGTAATTCAAACATTTCCAAAGCCTTGAGTTTTTAACTGCTTTTTGATCGTTCTTTTGGCCAATCCTGTTTTTAAGCCCATTTTAACCTCTGCTACCAAGTCATTCTTTTGTCTATATTTATAGTCTTAATAACTGTTATTAATAAAGTTAGAACATTGAAATGCTATATAAAAGTAATCAACTGCCGAATTCTCCGTTAGTCAAATACGATATTAAAAGTGGCTTTGTTAAAATCAGCAGAGAAGTATTATTTTCATGGTCTTTATGCCAGAGAAATACTGTTGGATGGAACAGACTGATTTTGAACATTATCAAGTTCTACAAGGGGATCATCAGTGATGGCAGAGTTTCTGTTACAGATGCTAGGTTTCAAGAGACAAGCAGAGCAGAACTCTACACAACCACTCTGCTGGGGGGAAAAGGAGGAAAGTGCACTAGAAAAAGGACGAAAGTGCACTAGGATATTCACAGGCCCCAAATCTTTATTTTAACAACAGTTATAATAACGTGCTTCCTTGATGCCAGCCTATGTGTGCGATAAATCTGTCCTAAAATCTTAGAGCCTGCGGTCAGTTATTCAGGGAGAGGCCCACAAGGAGAAAGACACAAGTACAAAGGAAATTCATGCCAAATCACTATTTTGCTCAACATAATTCTTTCATTAAAACGAATAAACTAAGGATTACCAGAAACTTCTGGAAAATAAACAGCACAAAGGAAGAAATATTTAAAAGAATCTTAATAACTCTCAGGAGAGATCTGAAAGGATGCTGCAAGCTTAAAAAAAAGTGGCTATTAAAAAGTTATTCTATGACAAGAAAAGGTATTGAGAGTGAAAAATAATATTTGAACCTACTGAGTTGATGATATGATATTAAGCAATTATTATTTATTTCCTTTGGTGTGATACCACTATTATGGTTATGTTTAATTTTTTAAAAATTATTTTTTTTAGTGACACATACTGAAGCACTTATTAATGAAATTATATGATGTCTCTGATTTGCTTTAAAATAACCCAGTGAAGGTGGAGTGGGTGGCAGTATAGATTAAATAACACTGGTTACAAATTGATAACTGCCAAAAAGTGGGAGAATGGAACATGGGATTTCATTCTTCCCTCTACTTTTGTATATGTTTGAAATTTTCAATAAAAAAAGACTGTTGAAACAAAACATACACTAGAAGTGCTAAAAAAAAAAAAGGAAAAAGGAAACCAAAACAGATACAGATAAATTAACAAACACCACAGAAATCCCCCATATTAAAGAACAAAAAAGGTAAGAGGTGAAAATATGAATAAAAGTTACAAGTCAGGGCAACAGAGGGATTTGACCATGGTCTAACACAAGTTCCATAAGGGAAAAACAGAAATAATGAAAGGAAAGAAATAAGTGGGGGGGGGGGGGAAAGACAGAACAAAAAATCCTTTGGAAAAGAAAATATAGTGAATTGGTCCACCTGCAGACATGCATGATGGAAATAAAGCCCAAACCTGGATGCATCCCACTAATATTTCAGAGATCTAAAGATAAAGAAAACACTGAAACATTTTTAGGGAGACAAAGCTAGTAGGTATAAAGGAATGAGAATCTCATTGACACCAGATTTCTCATCAGCAACCCTGGCCACTGGAAGTGATGGAGAAATGTTTCCAAAGGTCTGACAAAAACGACTTTGAATCTACAAATCTCTACCCAACCAAACCATCAAGCGAGAGAACAAAATAAAGACATTTTCAGATACATAAAAACTCAGTTTTCATCCATGCTTCATAAAAAAACTTATTCAAAGATGTATTCCAGAAAAATGAGACCAACACAAAGAGGAAGAGTGTACATGGGCAAGAGAGAAGCACCACAGAAATGATTTGCTGTGGGGCAGGATCAGGATGAAATGAAGGAAGCTGGCAAGAAATTAGAGGAGGATTCATTATACTTGACACTTAAAAGACTTTGAGTGTCAAAAGTTTTGTTGATCTAGAATTGCAGGTTCTACTGTATTTATCAAACCACACTCTTGTTTAGACATGAGTAACATATAATCATGTAATTTCAGAATCAATCCAGAGACAAAACATGGAAAACAACAGAACACAATGTAAGTTTCAAAAATTTCTCTGCAATGTAGAAATACCAACCATAGTTGAGAGATAAAATAAGAAGAGATAAGAAAGCTAAACACCAGATTTTTTTTTTCATTTTTACTATGGCAAGCTAATAAAAACTGTCTTAAATTGCTTACAAAAGCTCTTTATTATACAGAGATAAAGGTAACTACCAGGAAAACTAAAAGTAGTAATAGAAATTGACAGGTAGAGAGAGAAAGCAAGGTATTAGGAGGTATTAGGTATTACGTGTGGACTATTACTTAGATTTCACAGTTGGAAGTTCACACATACAGTCTCGAGTTGGAAGAATCAAGATAAGGGAGAAGTGTGCCAGTCATGATGGTAACCATCAGAAAAACTCAAAGGAAACCACAGTGGTTATAGCTGATAAGTATGATAAGGAGGTACCAAGGGGAGATAGGTTAAATACTTTTTTAACATTCTGTTCCTTTTGCATTTTTATGAACCATGTACTACTTTATTTCTATAATAAAAACAAATTTAATGAACGGTATGAATAAATAAATTTTTAGGGGAAATAGAGCAAGTTGGATTTGCTGAATTCCTTGAGTTTTCCTGTACATTCATAGCAAAATCCTGTAAATACCATTGTTTTTTAAATCTTAAATTCTAAAGAATTTCATAAGGAATTTTAATGTAATTATTAATGATTACTCTATAACATAAATAATGGTGGCATTTACCTGGAAAAATATATACATTGTTTCCTTGACCTGGTATAAAGACTTGCCCATCACTGAGTTTCACTGGCTCAAATGGACTGCCACTGGCAAACAAACACCTTCCCTGTTGAGAAATGAAATAACCTCAATTTTGTTACTTTATGTGGACCAGAAAATTGAGGTGAATTAAAACAAAATTAAACCCTGTAGTAGACCAATATACTACTTGCAAAATAGGCATAATTTACTATAAAACATAATCCTCTCATTCAAATCCTTATTAGAATAAGGTTTGTTTTATGCATAGCAAGCATTCAAAGTTGAAAAAGTCCATTAATAAATTCTTTAAAACCTGACACTTCTATTTCCTTTAAAACTTAACAAATGTAGACGGCAAAAAAATATCATCCCTAATAATAAAGACTGCTATAAACATCTGTAAATGAGGGGAAAACATCAAAAATTAAACTGCTACCATTTACTGTACATCTGCTGTTTCTGGCTCTGTACCAGGTGCTTTAAATGTGTTAACTCAGTTAATTTAGCCCACATAGAAGGCTTATGAGATTATCATCTCCATTTCACTAATATATATTTTTAAAAAATGTCAGAAATCAAAGGCTTAAATATTTCCAAGTACTTTGTAAAAAGTCACACATCATAACTATAGCAGTTAATCTTGAATCCAGATTTTTATAATTCTAAAACCCATGGTTTTCTATTATGCTACAATGCCCCCTAGATAGGAAGTTTATAGAACAGGCATATGGTATAACCACAGTCACTCCAGAAAAACATGGCATGTTGTCTTGTTAAAGAAAAGGAAGTCTCCAAATTTGTTGTATCCACCAATTTTAGTACTGTGCTCTATAACAGCATATAATACATTTTACTAGCACCTTCAGTATTTCTAAGAGAATTTGGTGCCCATGGAATTGAAAAGTACCTGAAGGTTAATTTATAAATCCTTTATATATAATTTTCCCCCACAAATTCCATCTGTCGCACCCCTACCTGACCAAAAAAAAAAAAAAGGCAAGAAAACAATAGTTTTCAAACAGGATAACTTATCTTGGAATACTTGAGGTATAACTAAAGGAAGTCATGTTTAAACAGCTACTTAGGTGAAGGTAAAAGGTGATTCACAGAAAGCTGAACTATCTCCACACAGTAGGATGCACAAAATGACATGACACCTAAACATTTGACAGAGTTATTTTAAGTGTTTAGATAATACTTTATCTTTTCCCTACATCTACAGATGTGTATTATAGCAAGAGTGATTATTCTTGGAAATACAGTAGACCCTTGGCATTAGTGGATTTAGCACTCGAGAATTTGACCCTTTGGACAACCTGAAGATCTACCATGTGTAGTAATTATTACTTTTACAAGACATACTTTCAATTTCAAAATGATCTCAGGTTTATGTATAGAAGCAAGTCAACTGTGCCAGTGGTGGGCCCAGGTGAGTGTCTTGGACCTACAACTCCAGAAAGCTATAGAATTTTCTACAGATAGTTACTACCATTCTCTACCTGTTCTAAGCCTAGCTTTATTTGTGACAAAAATTTTGTTTCTTTGAAGATCATGGTTAATGCCATACGAGTTACCACAATGTATATAATAATATAGATTATTTTTGTGCCACCATTAATTTTAATAGATTTATAAAGTGGATTATACAATATAGCTCTTTATGGGGAAAATGTTATATCCTCAGGTCAGTAAATTTGGAGATTTAGAAAGATCTTGGGCATCTTCTCTAGAATGGCAAGATTCAACAGCAGTTCATCTTCTCCAGGCCATTTTTTTTTAACATCTTTATTGGAGTATAATTGCTTTACAATGTTGTATTAGTTTCTGCTGTATAACAAAGTGAATCATCTATATGTATGTATACATATATCCCCATATCCTCCCCCTCTTGTGTCCCCCTCCCTAATCCACCCCTCTAGGTGGTCACAACAGGCCATCTTTTTTTCTTTTAATTCTTCTTCTTTCATAATCAACCTATAGCTTAAATGTGGCAAGACCTTAATGATAACAGTATTCTCATTCTGAAGTCCAGGTTAGCCTATTCTTTGTTCTTTGAGCAACTGGCCATTAAAATATAAAAACACTTTTTTTTAAACGCACTTTTCTCCCTAAGCAGCAGAGGGTGTTAGACTAGCACTGAGACATCCCTCCACCAAAAACAAAAGGACACTTAAAATTTTAGCAGTAACTACAAATACATACATTTATGCCATTATTTTATGTAACACTAAGAAAAAAATTATGTAAAATTAAACTATGACACAATGCTTTTTTACCATTTTTAAGAGATAACACAATTTCAAAGTTATAAAAATTGTGAGAAAATTTGCATCTCAGAACTGATACAGTGTGTCAAACTGGTTTCCTTGAGGAATTTTTATTCATTCAAACGGTGTACATCTATTACAATAACATTTATTCAAAAAATAAAATTCTTAAATGTTTGAAGTCTTCTACTGATATACTACTACTGCCCAAAACATTTAAATTTTTTATATTTTGGAAATGCCAAGACCCATAATACATGGAGTATATTTATCAACTAGTCTTTGTGTAAGACTAAGATTTAATTTGGGGGGCAATAACCATTAGTTTTAAGTAGTAAAGACAGGTGAAGAGGATGAGCAATCAAGCTAATAGTAATACAACTCTTTGGTAAAGAAGTAAGACAGTATACTAAAGAGACTGATTTTTTTTTTAATATATCTGTATGCTGACTTTGTGGATGAGTTCAAAAGAAAAGATTTCAATAATTATTAGAAGTTTCAGTAATTATTATAACTGTTGGAAGCCACTAGTCAAGCAAATTTATTTTGACTAACACAAAGTGGCAATATAGAAACAAAAGGAATTTTGAGAGAATATATGTGTCAAAATAAAATTTGTAACAATGAGAAAAAAACAATGCTAAATATATCAAGAGCGTGAATACTAAGTTCCGAAAGTTCTGAGAGTTCTACTTTGGCAACAGTCTTCTAGGTTGTTTCACACCAATTCTCCCTCTGGTAACAATGAGAAAAACTGGATAAAATATATTAAAAATATGTTTTAAGGAAGTGGGAGTGCTACCAAGATAGGGAGAGCTTGGAGTGGAGACAGTCAATATCCAAAAAAAGAGGAAAGCAAGGTATTTGGGCCCAGCATTTGAAGCTTTCCTCCTTCAGGTGAGTGATTTCAAAAGGAAAATCTGTGGCTGAGTGCCTAAGCACTGAAGTTGTCAGGAGTCTCATGATGACAGAGAGAGAAAAAGTATACTTCAGAGACCACTACGGGTGAGGGGTGCTGATAAATACCCCAGGGTTGGGCTTCCCTGATGGTGCAGTGGTTGAGAGTCTGCCTGCCGATGCAGGGGACACGGGTTCGTGCCCCAGTCCGGGAAGATCTCACATGCCGCGGAGCGGCTGGGCCCGTGAGCCATGGCCGCTGAGCCTGCGCGTCCGGAGCCTGTGCTCCGCAACGGGAGAGGCCACAACAGTGAGAGGGCCGCGTACCACAAAAAAAAAAAAAAAAAAAAATACCCCAAGGTTTTTGATTCATACCCAAGAGAAACCGTAAACTGTGGAAACAGATGAGGCCTCCCATGGACCACATCCTGCTGAATTACATGGAGCTGCCCCAGACTAACAGCCTCCAAAAGGAACGGCAAAGCTGCTATGGAGGAAGGTAACTTCATTCCGAGCCTCAAATTATTGCTACTATCCTTCATCCACACTACCTAGCACTCAATAAGGAAGTGAAAGACAGAAGTAAAACTAGGTTTACAAAAAGACAAGAACTGGATAACCAAGAAGAAAGACAGATAATAGAAATGGACTCACAGAGAGTGAGATATTCATTACTATCAGGCATTAACCTTAATTATGATTCATATATTCAAGAAATTAAATGACAAGACAAAATTTTAGCAGAGAACTGAAAGCTATACAAAAGAATCAAATAAGTAATTAAAAAATATTGTTAAAATTGTGAGGTGTGATAATACTGTGATTATATTTTTAAAAGAATCCTTAACTTTTGAGAGATATACTATAATATTTATAATAAAATGATATGTCTGAGACTGGCTTCAAACTCTAAGGTGAGTAAGATGTAGAAGAAACAAGATTGGCAATAAGCTGATCACTTTTGAAGCAGGGTATTGGTACATGGGAGTTAATTATACTGTTCTTTCTACTTTTGTATATGCTTGAAATTTTCCATAATAAAATACTTTTAATAGAGACAAAAACATTTATAAAATTTATTAATTTTTCTCAAGGGTATGACCTAACAATTACTACTCCTATATATCACTGTAAACAAGGCTTTAAAAATCACTTCCTAAACAACAAAGATTACTGTATAGCACAGGGAATTATATTCTACATCTTGTAATAACCTATAATGGAAACAAATACAAAAAAATGAAAAAGTGTATAACCGAATCACTTTGCTATATACCTGAAACTAACACAACATTGTAACCAACTTAAAAGAAAAAAATCACTTCCTAGAGTCACTTAAAGATCACTTGCAAGAACAATACAGGAAGTGATTACATTGTGGAGATTACAAATATATCTCTATAGAACAGTAAGGGAAAAAGAACTGTCCTAAAAGTATACAAGCAGATACTTTTACCTGGGATATAACCCAGTGGCAGTGTCAAAGAATTCAAAAGAGCTAAATTTTAAACAATTTAGATGAAAGTAAAAATTTGTTCCAGGGAGCTGTCACATGACTCAAAAGAATGGCCCTATGATGGTGAAGATACACGTGAAGAGGGTAAAAACAATTATTTCACGACATGTGAGGGCAAGAAAGTAGTATTTATAAATTGATTATTTCTATAATACGTGATTTTAAGTCTGTGACGCTAAATTAATGAATTATGGAAAGAATGAAATAAAATTCCACAAGTGAAAAATACAATAAAATTAAGAACCTAACAACGGATTTAGCACAGCTGAAAAGAGAATATGCAAACTGGAAGATAAGTCCAAAGAAAATCACAGGATTGAAACACAGAGAACAAACAGGATGGTACATAGAAAATAGTGTAAGAGACATATTAGATATGGTGAAAAAGTCTTGACATTCACGTAACTGGAGTCCTACAAGAGAAGAGACAGAATGTGTCCAAAAAGACATTAAGCCACAGATTCAGGAGCTCTACAGTCCTCAGGTGGAATAAATACAAAGAAAACCACACCTAAGTCCATAGTAGAAAAACTGCTTAAAACCAAAGACAAAATGGTCTATCAAAAAGAAAACAGAAGTCAGAAAACAAAAGAACGATACATTCAAAGTTCTGAAATAAAGTATCTACCAACTCTGACTTACATGCAGAGTGAAACAATATCCTTCAAAATGAAGGCAAAATAAAGAAATTATCAAGAGAATTCATCAGACCCACACTTAAAGTAAGTTCTTCTGGTAGAAGAAATAATCCTAGATAGAAGCACAGGTATGCATGAAGGACACAATGGCAATAGAAAATATTAAAATGTAGGTAAATCTAAATGAATAATTTTTGTTTGAAACAAAAAGAATGTCTTTGGAGATTTAAAATATAGAGAGAATTAAAATGCACAACAATAGCACAAAAGGCCTGAGGGTATTAAAATGGATATATAAAGTAACTGCTTTCCAGAATTGATACAAGCAATAATTTACATCAGAATTTGACGATCCATGGATACATGCTGTAATCTCTAGAGCAACCATAAAAAGAATTATTCAAGAATGTATAACTAATAGGCTAATAGAGGGAAAATAAAAGACATAATCAATTCATACTATTATTAATACCTCTGTAAGTGTATATGCTTCTTCAGCTGTGCACTCAGCTTGTGCTGTAGGATTACTTAATGCAAATATTACAGGCCTCTCATTGATATCAGCCATGGCTTTGATTACACCAGGAGTGAAAAGTCGGCCAGCTCCTGCAACTCCTGTAATAAAATAAGGGGGGATAAAAAAGGAACTTCATTACAAGTAAAACATAGCCTTCTCATCAATAGCATTTCTATAACAACACAACAAAAGCACAGGTAAAGATAAGACCTGTGCTTATCCCATTACAAAGATAAGATTTTGCATTGCTGAGATAATTCCAATCTTAAATCTGAAAAGAGAAACAATAAAATGTTAAAAATTTTCACTTAAATATTTATTGTCTACCCCAGATATAGTAAATTGTGGGCAATAAAAAGAGTATAAGACTACCTCCATCATGTAGTTGTTGTCTAACACAGGGGTCCCCAACCCCGGGGCCATGGACTGGTACCAGTCTGTGGCCTGTTAGGAACCAGGCCGCACATCAGGAGGTGAGCGGCGGGTGAGGGAGCGAAGCTTCATCTGCATTTACAGCCGTTCCCCACTGCTCGCATTACCACCTGAGCTTTGCCTCCTGTCAGCATTACGGTGAGCTGTATAATTATTTCATTATATATTACAATGTAATATAATAGAAATAAAGTGCACAATAAATGTAATATGCTTGAATCATCCCAAAACCATCCCCCTCCCTGGTCTGTGGAAAAATTATCTTCCATGAAACCGGTTCCTAGTGGTAAAAATGTTGGGGACCACTGGTCTAACAGGCACAGAGCTTCAGCTTTTTTTTTCCCTTTAACTTTTTATTTTATATTGGAGTATAGCTGATTAACAATGTTGTGATAGTTTCAGGTGCACAGAGAGCTTCAGTTTTACAAGGTAAAAAGAGTTCTGGAGATTGATTGCACAACAATGTGAATGCACTTAACACTACCTCACTGTACACTTATAAATGGTTATGGCAAATTTTATGTTATGTGTATTTTACCACAATTAAAAAAATTGTTTTAATTAAAAACTTGCACCTCAAATGTTAACTTGTTAAACTCTGTGGTATTCATTATAAAATAATAGGAGTTCAGAAGTGATAAAAGATCTTCTTGACTAAAGAAATCTACTTTTTTTTTTTTTTTTTTTTGCGGTACGCGGGCCTCTCACTGTTGTGGCCTCTCCCGTTGCAGAGCACAGGCTCCGGACGCGCAGGCCCAGCGGCCATGGCTCATGGGCCCAGCCGCTCCGCGGCATGTGGGATCTTCCCAGACCGGGGCATGAACCCGTGTCCCCTGCATCAGCAGGCGGACTCTCAACTACTGCGCCACCAGGGAAGCCCCACAATCCACTTTCTTGATAGAGTTCAGTTTAATGACCTTTTAATAAGCCCCTACAATGTCTGAGACACTGTATTAGGCCATTAGGATATAAAAATGAGCATAATGCAGGCAGCTTATAGTTGAGAGAAAAAACAACAGAGTAAACAGAAAACCAGAAAATCTGTAACAGGTGCTCAGCATGCAGTGCACAGAAGCACGGCGTGAAGGAAGAATACTTAGCCCATGGTGGGAATCTGGGGATGACCAAGCAACGCCTCGGCTGAGTGCTTACACAGTTCATCCAATAAGACTTACATTCAACAGTCAAAGAAATTTTAAATTCCGTTTTATAAACTGATATGTAATAGAGAAAAATACTGATCTGGAGACCAAAGTTTTAGTGCTTGCTCGGTCACTACTGGCTATATGAAATATTCACAAATCTTGGGCAAGTTGCTTAACATCTCTGTGCTTGTTTTTCTCATGTAAAAAAGGAACTTCTACTCAGTGTTTCCCCATGTGGAGGTATGTGGACATAGTCTTAGGAATCCATGAGTTCTAAAAGAATTAAACATTTTTTTCTTTTTGTTTCCTTGACCCTCCAGGGACTGAGTCAATGGACAGATTCTTAGGTTTCCATACTGAGTTTTGAGACAGACACACTTGCAATCTTTAAGATTACTTCTCACTCTAAAAAATTATGAGTTCTAATCAGTGAAGAAGCTAATACAGACATCCTTTTCCTAACCATAAAGACTGTTTGAGACTTAAAACAGTAAGTTTACTATTTAACATTTCACAGAGCTCCTCCAAGAAATTGGCAAAATTACAAGAAAAATTATAGCTTCAAATCTTACAGCTATATAGGAAATGAAATAGTCCCTCTTTTAAAGACTTTTACATTTTCTGCTCTGAACTTAATGCCATGTTGCATAGTCTGATGTCAGCTATGCAACGCCTGACTCTTAAAACATACCAAAGGCTTACAGCTTTGTTGCCAGTGAAAATCTTTAACTCCGCATAGGATTTTCTTGGTCTGTCAAATAACCCTGGTCTTTTTCAGGTTTTGAGCCCACCAGTCATACCAACTCTAAAAGCAAAGCATGCTCAATCACACAGCTTCTAGAAGTTAAAAGTACAAGCAACATCCATTAACAAAACTTTACACACTGTATCTAAAAGCTACCACCTACAACACAGGGAACATAGCCAATATTTTATAATAACCATAAATAGAGTATAACCTTTAAAAATTGTGAATCACTACATTTACACCTGTCACTTATATGATATTGCACATCAGATATACTTCAATTTTAAAAAAGCTATCATAGAAAACATTATATATGCTGAAAGCTAGGTAAAATCTGTCATTTCATTTTGAGTAATCCTGCATGGAAGTTATGACTGGCATTACACAGGTAAGTAACAGAATGACTTGACAACAACTTTACTTACCAATTATAGCTGAAGGCTTAAGTATATTTACTGCATCTTCAAAAGTATCAGGTACGCTCTCTGGGGCTAAGTGAGCAAATGGTTCCTGATGACTGTCTATTGTAGCTTTCCGCCCCTGAATTTTTAGATAAAATACAGTTTTTTAGTAATTGCTTATTAAGGATTAATTGAAAAGACATCATTATAAGTCACATATTGTTTCTACAATAAGAATATCTTTTCATTTTCATGTACCTTTTTTTTTTTTTTTTTTTTGCGGTACACGGGCCTCTCACTGTTGTGGCCTCTCCTGTTGCAGAGCACAGGCTCCGGACGCGCAGGCTCAGCGGCCATGGCTCACGGGCCCAGCTGTTCCGCGGCATGTGGGACACGAACCTGTGTCCCCTGCATCGGCAGGCGGACTCTCAACCACTGCGCCACCAGGGAAGCCCAATGTACCTTTCTTTTTAACCCATATCTTCCAATTCTATCTTCATATTGCTCATAAACCCAAATATAAAATACAAATCAAATTCCATTATAACCAGAAACTTACTAATCCCTCTCAGAAACTCATTTACTCTGTGAAGTCCTCCTAAATCCAATAGGGCACAAAGGCCCACAATCCCTTATCTGGGCTAGCTGTGTTTTAAAATTCAGAATTTCATATTTTAGAACTGTCTTATGATAATATATCACAAATACCCTCACAATGGGCTCTCCACAACTGAACAGAACTTATGAATAGTCACACCAAGTACAAAAGGTGAAGATTAGAAATACCCTCTTTGGGGCTTCCCTGGTGGCGCAGTGGTTGAGAGTCTGCCTGCCAATGCAGCGGACACGGGTTCGAGCCCTGGTCCGGGAAGATCCCACATGCCACAGAGCAACTGGGCCCGTGAGCCACAACTACTGAGCCTGTGCGTCTGGAGCCTGTGCTCCGCAGCAAGAGAGGCCACGACAGTGAGAAGCCCGCGCACTGCGATGAAGAGTGGCCCCCGCTTGCCACAACTAGAGAAAGCCCTCGCACAGAAACGAAGACCCAACACAGCCAAAAATGAATAAATAAATTTATTAAAAAAAAAAAAAAAAAAAAAAGAAATACCCTCTTTGGTCTCGCTACCAAAGTTAGTAGGTAAGTTCAGGTCTGTCAGATTTATAACCAAATGAATTTGAAGAAAAACTCAGGGATTTCAGAGTTTTTAGGATTTCAGAATTTCAGATAGACATCATGGACTTACACTACCAAAAGTTCAGAAACAAGAGGAAAGGGGAATTTTGGTTCAAGATAGCTGAATGAAGGAACATACTTTCCTCACCAAATCCCAGGTCAAAAACTGTAAAAATTAACTCCTTAGTAGTGTCACAAGGGCAGGAGATATACCACTGACACACTAGAACAATGAAGAATTTCTCAACAATGTAAAGCAGACAAAAACATGTGGAATGCAAAAACCAACCAGGCTGAGAAATCCTTATTTTGTTAAAAGAGAAGACCTCCCATGCAACGGTGACTTTTTCCATCAGAACTTCAGAATAACCCCAGGTAAGGACCAGCAGGGGCTGGGAAAAGTAGCACACCATCATCACTTGGTTGGGAAGTAATTAAATGAGTGAAATACAGCCTCAACAGATCCAAGTTCTCAGAACAGTGGTTTCACATGCCTGCTCCCAGGAAGACCACAGCTCTTCCATGAGGGCTTCAACAGGAAACTCTCAAAATCTCAGAAAGGAGGGCAGTGTTTTGGGTCCTCAGGAGAGATACGAAGCCTAAAACTCATCTTAAAAGAAAAATATACCCTGAACTTGCAGATGCACAGGGTTTCTTCTCACTTGTATTCATTCTAAACTCGACTCATTACAAATATGATAAAGAATCACAAAACATTTATAAAAACCAACATCCCCAAAAGAAACACCAACATAATTGTGTACTAGTAAAAACAGATACACCTCCCAATAGCCTTCCAAGTACAATGTCTTGTAATCCTTGTATCTTACATACAAGCAAATATGGCAGTTACAGCTTTGGGAGGCAGCACAGTTGAATGATTAAGAGCATAGGATTCACAGTCAGGCTACCTGGGTGTGAATCCTACCTCCATCACTTATAAGGTGATGATCTTGGAAAAGTGAGCTGACCTTTTTAAACTTCTTTCCCTCATTTGTAAAATTTCACTGAATTTTTGATAAGATCAAATGAGACTTTTTAAAAAAACTTTAAATGAGATAATACCTGTAAAGTCTTATCACAATGTCTGGTACATTTTTAAACACTTAAAAAAATTAGTTATAATTTAAGCATTCAAGATTTTTCATTCACATACTTTAAGTTTTCATTTTATTTTTTGTACTAATAAAATACTGGTACTAATTAAGAAAAGATTTCAGAACTGGAGCAAAGTACACTAGCATAAGCTTGCCCAAAGGTGTAGATGACAAGTAACCTCTATATCAATATATATGGCAAAAATACAACAGCATTGTGTACTGGATAAGTTCAACTATGAGACAGTTTACCTACATTTCAATGTGTTACGCAGTATAAGATATAAGGCATTTCTTAAGCTACTAAAAATGGCAATCAATGATAGGAAGGCAGGTAGGTCCAAAGGATACCAAGTTGATCTGGGATAAAACTCTTTATTATCCATCATTTGACCTTAGGAATATGTGCCTTTTTTCTGGGGAAAAGGTCCTTAGATTTCCATGAGATTGCTACAAGAGATTATGATCTCCAAAGGGTTAAAGAATTTCTGCTCAAATATCAGATGTCCTGCTAATGATTTAATTAGAAACTTCTGAATTCCTATGAAAAACCACTAGGTTTTAGACGGGTCAAGAGTCAGAGAATAAAGCAAGAAAGAATAAGTCTGGTGCCAACACAGAGATTATGATTTGAATATGAAAAAAACCTAAACATATCACTATAACAACATTCTTTTGCTTCTCCAAATTTTAAGTACCTTACCTTAAATAATAAACCAAATTTGTCAACCATCCAGATTTTCTTTTGCGCCTCTTCTTCTGAGAGGCCATTTTCCACCATAGCCATAACTATAAGATTTGCAATTCCAAGAGCAGCCTGTGCAACAAAACATAAATTTTAAAAAACAAGGACTAGAGTATGACGCAATACTAAATTACTTTATTTATGAGAATTATGTTATGAGGAATACTGGGCCTATTCTTCCCTTACAAAGCACACAAAGCTTGATTCTTTGTGATATTCTTTCCAAACATTTTAAATTACCTATTCACAACACTGATCTTGAATTCACACCCTCTATCTCAACAAAATTATAAGTTCATTATACCCCATTTTCCAATTCTAAAGGAGAGTGTTGGTTTTCAATCCTAAAAGCTTATAGGAACTTTACCTCTCCTGCTCCAAGAAATAAGATTCTGTGTTCTGAGATCGGTTTACCAATGACTTTTTGGGCTGCAAGCAGACCGGCTAGAGCAACTGCAGCCGTCCCTGTAAGACAAGTAAAACATTGTAAAGTAAAAAGTAGGCACATTAAAAAAAATTTTAAGTAGGAATCAAAAACCTAAGGTTTTCTTTTGCTTTACCTTGAATATCATCATTGAAGGTACAGTATTTTTCTCGATATTTTCTCAAGAACCTGAATGCATTATGATTTCCAAAGTCTTCAAACTGAATAAGTGTGTTCTGTCCATATCTAAAAACAGCAAAGCCCATGATAGTTGTGTTGAAAATACCACTTTTAAACAGCTTTCCTGTCTAATAGTCCTTATGATCACATTTTAAAATAATGTACAAAGTTAGTTCGTTTAAGGCCATCTGGCAATTTTCAGAGTCTGTGAAAGACTAGAACTCAAAATGTAGAAAAATCTATTACTCATTCAGAAAAATGTATGGGGTTCTTAAAATGAATGTAGCACTATGATGGACCTATGGGATATTAATCTGCATAAACTATTACCAAGTGCCTAGGAGGGTGTCCAGCACATGTAAGCACAAGTAACTTCCTAAAAAGCAAGAGATTTTGTCTCTGAGTCTCAAAAAGTATATATTTGATATGTGACTTTTCATTACATTCACAGTTAAACAGCAACACAGAAAAGTATATATTAAATAAGAGGTTAAAGAATAATTGCTGTATGAGTTGACTGGCATTCAGAAAAAGATATCAATCATCTTGGTGGGGTGGAGTAAGGGAAGGCTTGAAAAGGAGGTGGGACTTTATTTGGGTCCTGAAAGAACAACAAAAAGTAAAGCGGTGGAAAGAAAAACAAGGTGTATTTTGCTGACCCTGAATTTTCAACAGTCTGGCTATACATTTCAGGGTCTATATGAAAGTGTAAGGGAGAAGTTGGTTAAGGTAGGTTGGAGCCAGATAACGGAGAACGATGAATGCAAAATTAGGGAATGGGGACTTTATTCCGTATCTGATCTAGAATCACTGAAGGCTAGAGAAGGGAAGAATTCATCTGAGACTCCCTTTAGGAAGGATAAACCTGCCAGCGATACACAGCATGTATCAACCTGGGGAGAGATGAGAAAGAAGGACAAATAGCTGGGCAGCTATTATGAGAGGACGACAAGAAGATCTGAAGCAGAAGCCACAGGAAGTGAAAGGGACAATTATGAGACATCAGAATGAACAAAAAGAAGTTGACGATGAGGACCACCTGGGAAGTGAGAGAGATGCTGTTAAAATGCCAAGGCAGCCTGGATGACTAAGAGATACTATCTGATTGTCCAAGGTAAGGAAATGAGGGGAAGGGGAGGAGATGGCAATTTTGGGGAAGATAAAAGGTTTAGTTTTAGATATGTCAACTTTGATTCTGAAAAGGAGTTAATTTTTTTTTTTTTTTTTTTGCGGTACGCGGGCCTCTCACTGTTGTGGCCTCTCCCGTTGTGGAGCACAGGCTCCGGACGCGCAGGCTCAGCGGCCATGGCTCACGGGCCCAGCCGCTCCGTGGCATGTGGGATCTTCCCGGACCGGGGCGCGAACCCGTGTCCCCTGCATCGGCAGGCGGACTCTCAACCACTGCGCCACCAGGGAAGCCCAGGAGTTAATTTTTTACTATCTTCCATGTACCAATAATCTACAAGGTAGGGCAGGGCTAGATCATAAAGAGTTTGGACTTTACCCTATGGCAACATGAAACCACTGATAGATTTCAAACAAAAGAATGATATAACAAAGTGCATGTTTTTAAAAGACTAATCTGGTGGTAAGGTGGAGAGGAAATGGAGAGAAGTTGGAGGAAGGTTTTAAAGAATCCAAAAGAGAGATGAAGATCTGCAGAAAGGCTGTGGCAATGGAAAAGAGGAGATATATTTCTGAGGCATTTAAGGGATAGTACCAACTGGATGTGAGGACTGAGTGACACTATACGGGGTTGATGGAGGAGGAGAAAGAGTCAAAGATTAGACCAAGATCAAAGGTCTGGCGACAACCCTGTCAACCATGTTAATGCCATTATTAGAGGCTGGATTTACAGAAGATAGGCAATTTAGAAAGGGAAGGAGTTGTTCTGGACATGAATATGAAGGAGCAACAAAATGTCTGGATGGAGGATTCCAACTGTTGGGAACGCAAGCCTCAGAGGGATGTGGGACTACAGAGATGGGTATTCATGGACTTAGGAGTCACGTGCATAAAGGTCATAGCTTACAAGACTATGAGAAGAGAAGAGAACTGTGTAGTCACCCACATTTAATAAGAGAGGAAGAAAAACCAGTGGAGATGACAAAGGAAAGAAAAAAGGTGGGAGAAAGACCAAGTTAGGAAAGTCTTTTAGTGGTCAAGAGAAAACAATTTCAAGGATGTAGGAGTGGAAAACCTGGTCAGATGCTGCAAAGAGGAGGAGAGAGAAGAAGACCAAATGGTCAGAATTTAAAACACGAAAGCTGCACAAGGGTTTCACTGGAATGGTGGAGTCAGCCTGGATGCCAAGGGCTGAAAGAACCGCACAGTGAGGGGATTTTAGGAGCAGTGAGTGCAGACTTGAAGATTTCAGTGTGCTCAAGATGTCAGATAACTCAGGAAGGCAAGGCAGAGGGTATCACCACACATCAGCACATCGAATCAGGCAGGAAAGAACCTAAGTTCTCCAAAATTTAATCTCCTTCTACCTATCTTCACAAAAGATAAAGGAAAACAAAACTGTGGTTCCTTTTTTTTTTTTTTTAAGAGATGCTTTCATATACTCAAACTTTTAAAAAATACCTGTCAGTAATGGCCTTCATAAACTCATCAATCAGATCATCGTAACGTTGTGATCGATCTCTTTTCTGATATAAACCCATGTAAAATGGATCTTTTAAAAGTGCCTATAAAAGAGAACAAACGTAAAAATAAAAGCATTCTGTTATATAACCAGTTTAAACACATTCTATAAAACGAAAATTGTAAAATAAAGAAGTTAATAATTTTTAAAACTTTATTGCCCTTCTTCAAAAAACTTAATAGTATTAATTTACTATTATTTGCATAAATATTAAAAGGCGTTTAAGACAAAGGCTAATATCTAATCACAGAATTTTCTCTTCTTATATTTCTTCAAAAGAGGAATGTAATAAAGCAGTTTTTTTTTTTTTTAATATGGGAGAAGGGTCAAAGGGGGAAAATGATTTTACTCACTGGATTATCAGTTCCTACATCAATACACACAGGCAGGCATCTATCAGGCCGTATTCCAGCACAAGCTGTATACAAACAAAGTTTTCCTACTGGGATTCCCATTCCATAGACACCCAGATCTCCAAGACCCAGAATTCTCTCTCCATCAGTCACCACAACAGCCTTAATTACAAATAAGATAAAGTAAAATAAATTATAAGTTGTCCAAAATGGAGCACTTAAGAAACACATTCACAAAAAGATTCTCTTCATCACAAAATAGCACGTATTAGATTATTCCATTCACATGAACATGTAAAGCTACAGAGAGAGAAGTGCATTAGTGGTTGTCTAGGGCTGAGTGGGGAGTGACACTAACAGGTACAGGGCTTTTCTGGCAGGGTGGGGATGAGGGAGCTGTGATGAAAATGTTCTCAATGACGATGGCTGCACAACTCCGTGAATATATTACAAATTACTGAATTTACATTTTAAGCCAGTGAATTGCATTGTATGTGAATTTTATCTCAGAAAAGCTACTGTTAAAAACAAAACAGAAAACCTCAAAAAAAGATTCTCTTCACATAGTTTCACTCTCACTTTTAAAAATAAAATTGTTTCTTAACTAACTTTCAAAGTTAACCAACCAAGAATACTTAAAATTCTAGGGTTTCTAGAATATAGATGTAAAGAGGAGAATTAACTAGATTTGATTTCCCTGTGTCTTTGGTTTAGGAGTAGAATGCTTCTGACTAGAGGATCAACTTGAATATGTTCACAATGACTAAAAAGGGGAGAGGGGAACTTCTGATAAAGATTAACCCTAAGAGAAAAAAAGAGTTTAGAAATAACATGTTACTCCAAATAATAACTGAAGCCAAACAAGAAAAACCTTAGCAATGGAGAAAAAAATCTAGAATAAAAAATACACCTACAAGGTTTTAAGAGGATACTATGAATTTAATTATCTGACCAAATTTTTTTTAGGTTATTAGAACAAATGATAATTCATCAAAGATTATTTTGGTGAGGAAAACACGCAATAAAGGCAACTAAGATTACTGCCTGTAATAAACACTAAAGCCTACCAAAAGATCTTAAAGAAGTCATTAGTTTTTGTTTTATGAAAGACAGCCAGATTGACAGCTGTTTATATTTGCTAAATTTGAAATGCTAAGAGTGTTATATTTGCTTAAGGATCTAAATCTATCTTAGAATTAGAAGAAAAAAGGCATAATGAATCCTCCCCATTGCCCACCAGAATAAAAGTTTTTATGGCATTTTAATGTATTTTCTTTACCTAGAATAATATTAACTGAAAAAGTAAAGGAATATAGAGAAGGCAAGAGATACCAGTGGTACTGAAGTGAACAGGCTCACCTTACTAGGCCCAGTTGCTTTCCCAGGGCAAACTCTATACCAGTAACCCATTTTATGATTACTATCATGATTTCCTCAGAGCACTAAATCTACATGTAGGCAAGTACAAAATAAATCAGAGCAACAATGAAAAAAAACTGTTCTTGAAAATTCTGCCTTGTAAGAGGTAACTTACATAGAAAGAAGAAACATTGTGAAAGGAAGGTTGTGCTATTAGTACCTTAACATGATTTTCTGGCCAGTTATCCACAATTGATCTAACATGACCTCTGTCTGAGATTGAAATAAATAATCCCCTGCAACAGAACAAAAACACTTTTGCATTTCACAACAGTTTTTGGTTTTTTCTAAGTTTTTGTTCATAATTGGAATATTTAGATATTTTAGTAAAACATCAAGACACTGTCATTTCCAAGCAGATTTACCTAAGTCACACAGGTTTATTTTCAACCACTTCAAACTGTAATTGCATTGTTCACACAGTAGCTGCAACAAAGGTTATTATTAAATGATGTGATCATTTTTACCCAAGAAGAAATGTATCCACATCTCCTATTCAAATAAACTCAATATACCTCCAGTAAAAAGCAATATAAAGACAACCCACCAATGCAGGAAAGCACGATAAAGCTAAGTAAACTACTGTCGAAAGTCACTGAAACTGAAAATTTGAAATCTGAAGGAGCAGGAAGGGAGAGAAGAAAACTATAGTAATTTCACATAAAAAATCCATCCTTGAAGCATTAGGAAAAAGTAAAAAGTTATTTTAAACATTGTATATTGTTATCCAATTGAGATAATCCAGATTTCAATAAAGGAAGAGAGGAAGGCAGGAAGAGAGACAGAAAAAAGAAACATAGGTTCTAGAAAACAGGCCAAGTAAAGACGAGGGCCAATGGGCTCCCAGTGCCTTCAAACTGATTCTTAACTTTCTCACTGATATCCTTTTTAAAAAATTTATTTTATTGAAGTATAGTTGATTTACAATGTTAATTTCTACTGTACAGCACAGTGATTCAGTTATACACACATATATACATTCTTTATCATATTCTTTTCCGTTACGGTTTATCAAAGGCTATTGAATACAGTGCCCTGTGCTATACAGTAGGAACTTGATGCTTATCCATTCTTCTCATCGACATCTTAACTTTGGCATTACTATCCCAGCTTAAATCAGTTTAAACGGTTTCTCAACCAGAGCTTCATAGTAGAATCATCTGCTGAGCTTTTTATTTTATTTATTTATTTATTTATTTTGCGGTACGCGGGTCTCTCACTGTTGTGGCCTCTCCCGTTGCAGAGCACAGGCTCCAGACGCGCAGGCTCAGCGGTCATGGCTCACGGGGTCCAGCCGCTCTGCGGCATGTGGGATCTTCCCGGACCGGGGCACGACCCACGTCCCTTGCATGGACAGGCAGACTCTCAACCACTGCGCCACTAGGGGAGCCCATCTGATAAGCTTTTTAAAATGCCAGGGTTCTACCCCCAGAGATTCTGATTTAACTAGCTTGGACTTAAACAACCAAGACCTACTGACCATCTTCTATGTAAAAAACAAAACAAACAAAAAACCACTGCCACTGCACAAATGATACACAGTATCTGCCCTCACCCAAAAGCTCTTTATGTTTCATGTGAGTTCTCAACTCTGGGTGCACATCAAAATCACACCAGGAGATTTTATGAAAAGCAACACCTGGGCCCAACTCTAGACTAACTGAATCAGAATCTCTGTGGTTGGGGCCCAGGCATCAGTATCTTTTTGTTTTCCTTTGTCCTTTAATCTGGATTGGGAAGTACTATTATAAGTGAAAATGAAACTATAAAAGAGCTAAACAGCTGGGTTATACCACAGAAGTGCTTAGACATATTAATTGATGGCAGCACATAGGACAGAACAGACAGTGTTCTCAAAGTGTCTTCCGGGGAATACCTGCAACACCATCACCGACGGTGTTCATTACAATCCGGACCTCCAGACCTTTCTCTTTTTCATCAGAATCTTGGGAATAGGAAGGAGAGGAAAGTTGGCAAGGATGAACATTTTAAGTAAGCCCCACAGATGTTTCATATGCACATTAAAGTTTGAAAGCCACTACACTACATGAGAGGAGACTAAAGATAAATGCTATCACACAGTGTTTGCATTTCTACATTTGTATCAATATGTAAGCAGGACATGGGAAAAACATAAGGATTGTGGAAAATGATTACACGTTAGAGGAACAGAGAAGAAAACTCAAATTAAGTAAAAATAGCATTTATACAATGCTTATAAGTTTACAAAAAACTGTCACATCAGTTTCCTCATCTGACCTTCTCAGCAGCTCTTTGAAAGATACTGGTATTCCTACCTTATAATAAACAGATTCGGAGGAATAAAGTAACTTATTCAAAGACTTGAGCCAATGCTCATTCCAGTACCCTTTCCACTTAAAATATTTGGAGGTACTTGAACTATCTGAAAGTAAAATTTGTGTAAATTCATAAAAAAGGACAAACAATAGAAATAAAGCTAATTAAAAAATGAGAATCTATCTCTTAATTGGCCAGATTGTCAAAAACTTTTATGATTATTCTGCAGAATATGCCACCAAAATTAAGAATACTGTGTTTTTTTTTTTTTTTTTTGGTACAAAAATGCACATTTCCTCTAACAATCATAAATACTTAAAGAAGGTTAGGAATAAATGATGGTATTTCCACAAAATAAAAGATATGACATGTTAGATTTTTATTAATCCCTTTTGGTCCAAATTAAGCTTTCGTGAGGTGGGAAATGTGGTTGGATAAGACTGCAATACATAAAATAGAAATGTAATAGGGGCTATGAAGTGATGTTTTTTCTACACAATAGTCATTTGCAAATATATTTTTAAAAATAAGCCTTACCTAGGTCTTCTAAAGATGTGTCCATACTGGGAGCAGGCAAGACCAACTGTTGGTGTATATACAATTGGCATTAGACTTTCGATATCATCTTGCAGTATTCTGTAAAACAACTTCTCATTTCTTTCTTGTATTCCCATTATATAGATGTATCTGAAATTAAGCACAGCAAATAATGTCTACATCAGCCAGCATTAGGCTAAAGACTTTGGCCTTTGAAGTCAAATCTAAACATCTAAAATTGAGGACTCCCTCCCCCTGGAAAACAAAACCCTATATTATCATTACATAATACCCAGGACTAAAAATCAACAAAAATAAAAATGTGCTTAAATGGTAGACGGTGATGATGAAAAGAGTAATAACAGAACCAACAGGTAACATTTATTGAGCTCTAACTGTGAGTCAAGCTCTGTATCAGGCACTGGAAACACAAAAATTACCATGAGGCCCCACCTTCAAGGACCTAATCTTCAAGGTGACTGACATGTAAATAAAGAAATAAAGTGGCATTCATTCAAATATTTACAAAATACTATGTGCCAGGTACTATTCTGAACTCCAGGGATGTAAGAAGTGCCCCTGTCCTCGTGGAGTGAGTTTGTTTATTTATTTACCCATCCATCCATCCATCCATCCATCCATCTGTCTGCAGCACATGGCATGCAGGATCTTAGTTCCCTGACCAGGGATCAAACCCATGCTGCCCTGCAGTAGAAGCAAGGAATCCTAACCACTGGACCACCAGGGAATTTCCCTCATGGAGCTTATAATCCAGGAGGCTTATAGGCATTTTAAGTTCTATACAGGGCACACAGGTAGCACAAAAGGAGGCAATGGTCAATTCACATAAATATATAAATAACAGCTTTTAAAGAATAAAGGTTAGAAAACGGAGATGTTGGCCTGAAAAACCAGTAATCACACTGAATTAAATATGTCTAAAACAGACTCATTGTCTTTTCCCCACATTTGTTTCTCCTCTTGTTATCATCTGATCCAATGGGAATCCATCCAGAGTCCATTCTTGATTTCTTCCTCTCCCACCCTCCCCCACCCCAACCTAATAAATCAGTATGTCCCACAGAGACTACCTGTGAAATATCTTTCAAATATTTATTTCCTCCCTCCATCCCCACCCAGCCCAAGCCACCGTCACTTCTCACCTGGGCTACCTCAAGAACCTTTTTTTTTCAAACCTTATTAACACCACAGGCATCAAAGCAACAGCCTTTATTTTATTTTTTTATTTTAGGATTAAAGCTTCTATGTTTGTTTAGTAAACAAACCATTAAGCTAAAAACTAGAGAATAAGTAACCAAAGATTAAAAGAGCACAGAGGTATTGTTGAAAAAAATTAAAAATAAATATAGTAAAGTTAGTTTTTTTTTTAATTGGAGTATAGATGTTTTACAGTGTTGTAGTCTCTATTCTCACAATTTTGTTCCCCTGCTCCAATCCTATTCTTCTCTTAAAAACATACCTCTGATCATTTCTATTCTCCCTGAATGGCTTCCAAATGCCAGTTTAATAGGCTTAAGCTCCTAAAATAGTTAACTAGACCTCAATGACTACTTTCCAGCCTCATCTTCATACTGAATTACTTCACTTCCTCAAATGCACCACAACTCTGACCTTGGAGTTGCAGCATACGCCGACACACCCTTTGCCTGGAACACCCTCTGACCAGGCACAGTCCTCTACTCATGCTCTCCAAATGCAGCTCAGTTGGCACAATCTCTGGGGTCCTTTTCTGTCATTCCCTGCCCCCCACCACACATATATACACTTCAGATTTTCCTGTCTTCAGGTCCCGTTAACACTCTCCTCCCTCTTCTTTAACTCTCACGCCACTTCTTGACTTTGTCTTCCCTCCATGGTAACATGAGTTCGAGACTATATATATTTTCATGTATATATATATGCCCCATAATGTAAAGAAACCACTCTCACTAGTCACCAATATCCAATAATCCCCTATATTTTATAAACCCAATAAATATTTTTAGTTCTACAGTCAGACTGATCCCTCTACCAGAATACCCTGCCCTTCTTTCTCATTTTGCCTGCTCCTTGTAACATATTGTTTCAAATTCAGCTCAGGCATCACTTCCTCCAGGAAGTGACTCCCCAAGCGCGGCAGGCACCCCTCTTCACATTTTCAGAATGTACTCTACAGGTCCCTCTTTCTCACTGTGCTATACAATGACAGTCATAGTATAGCCATCTATTGATGAGCTCCTACAAGGCAGGCTAGGCTGTGAGTTACTGCGGTAGCCATACATTCTAATTTGCCCGGGACAGTTTCAGTTACTTCTTTTTTACTCCCCAAAGTGTCTGTGTTTGGACGATACATTACATGGCCACCCTATCTACCACCCAGTTTATATCCTCAGTGGCTAGCAATGGCACACACAAAGTAGGTGATCAATAAAAGTTATTGAATAGAATGGGTGCAAATTAGGTGATAGCCTCTGCTTCTAACATTCCATTCAAACCTGAAATGCTCTGTGATTTTAACCATAAAATATTGATTTCTGCTAAATTTTACAATAGTGAAAATAAGTGAAGGAAACAATCATTATAAACCAACTGACTAAAACAAAAGTTTCATTGAGACTGTATATTTCTCATGCGATAATAATCATAATACTCCCAATTTTTCTGATCAGAACACCAATAAAAAAACTAAACATCTAATCAACTCTTACTTTTCCAAAGGGCCATTCAACTTTTTCACATTTCTGTGGAATCGTAAGGCTTGAATATCTTGTGTCTCTATTTTGGGAGGCAGAAGTCCTTGAAGACCAAGCATTTGTCGTTCCTGTAATGTAAATGCCATTCCCTAAAAAGGAAAAAACAAAAGGATTAAAAATTATTACTTACAGGGGTAGCAATGGTGCGTCCTACCAAACATAATTTAAACATAAACTTAAAAAGATCAACAAGATATCATTTTTGCCCGGACTTTCATAAATTTATAAGATTGATCATATCTAGTACTGGGGAGGGTATGGTAAAAGAATTACTCTCACATATCATTGCTGGAATATAAACTGGTTTAGGCTTTTTGAAAGCCAATTTCAAAGTACTCTTAGATTTTTTTTAAAATGCACATACTTTATTATTTTTTTAACTGAAGTATAGTTGACTTACAATATTAGTTTCAGGTGTACAACATAGTGATTCAATGTTTTTATAGATTAAACTCCATTTAAAATTATTATAAAATAATGACTATATTTCCCTGTGCCGTACAATATATCCTTGTAGCTTATTTATTTTATACAAAGTAGTTTGTACCTCTTAATCCTCTACCCCTATCTTGCCTCTCCTCTCCTCCTAACCACTAGTTTGTTCTCTATATCTGTGAGTCTGTTTCTGTTTTGTTATATCCATGCACTCGTTTTGTTTTTTAGATTCCACATATAAGTGACATCACACAGTATTTGCCTTTGTCTGACTTATTTCACTGAGCATAATACTCCAGGTCCACCCATTTTGTTGCAAATGGCAGAATTTCATTCTTCTTTATGGTTGAATGATATTCCATTGTGTGTACATAAATCTTCTTTACCCATTCATCTTTTGATGGACACTTAGGTCGCTTCCATATCTTGAATGCACACAAAGCAATTCTACTTCTAGTTAGTTATCCTAGAGATATATTCATATATAGAGACGCGTATATGAAGAGATTAGTTGTAGCACTGTTTCCAGTTCTCTTGCCTATTACAAACTAACTAAAAGTCCATCAATTATGGAAGAGTTAGCAACCTATGGTATTTCCATAAAAACACTTAAACATGTATCTCTAAGTGTGCAGTAGAAAGATCTCCCAGATACACAGGAGAAAAAGTCAAGTTGAAAATCAAAACAAATTCACTGTTAATTATTATGTTTAGAAAACCCCCGTAAAGTACATATTATATACAGATGTATGCATACGTTAAAAATGAAATCAACAGAATACAGTTTGAAAGAACACAAACCAAATTAAGAGGCTACCGTGACTGGAAAGGAGTGAGGCTGAACAGAGGGAGGGGGAAGGAAGAATGCTACTTAAGAAAAATTAACCTATGTAATAAATTCTTTTTCAGTTTCTGGTATTCAGCTGTGGGTTAAATTTTTTTTTTTTTAATCAAGGATGTCAGTAAAAATGCCAGAGAAAGGACTTCTAAAAATCTTTTCCTCCATAAAAGCAACAAGAACCCTGGCCAAATGATCAGAATTCTGGAAATTAACCAAAGCTTTCAGCAGTTGGAGAGCATTTATTCAAGAAAAACTGCTGAATTTCAGTGAGAACAGCAAGCTTCATGGCATTTTAACTTGCCTTGTTCCTAGCTCCCCTCCCCAGCTCCACAGTAACCTTGAAAACGCAATCACTGTGAAACAATCGCTTTGAAAATCAGAGCCTGGCAGTCACTGGAGAAGGCAGGAGGGTTTGGAGATTCTTCTAAAGCCCCATATCCAGGAAACTTATTATCTGACCTGGAAGACCCTATCTGCAAGGCTGTCTTTATTTGACCTGACTTGGAGCTCAGGCAGTGTGAACAGCCTTTCCCGCCAGAAGGGTCTGTTGAAAACAATCAGAGGCAATTATTTAACATAGCAGCTCCCCAAGGCAGTAGGTAACAGTTGGGGCAAACAACAGGCTAATAACCAAAAAGCTGAAAAGGAAAAGCTGAGAAATGAGATGTCCATGGGGAACTTTGAAATGCTGAGACATATTCCTGAGAACCTAGAAGGTCATATGCACAGCTGTACGCATGTCCAGGAAAGACCTGAGAAAGCCCTAAGCTCCCACCTCTGGCTAATCTTGAGGCTCTGTGTAAACAGGAAGTGAAGGCTGATGCCTAGGTGTAAACTGCCTGGCTGAGTCCTGAAGGCACACCCCAGCAGGTACACAAAGCCCCCTGGCAAAGAATGGGAGATTTAATGGTTCTAGGTATTTCAGTTTCTGTTTAATCATTGGCTGATCACTAAGTTAACAAAAGAGACTTCAGTAGGCATACATAACAAGAAGAAGGAATTAGTTCAGAAACGACTGGGAGGAATGAATACCTGGTTTCCAGGGCAGCCACATTATTTTAAAAGCCCAGTTTTCAATCAAAAATCATAAGGCAAGCAAAAAATAAACAACAACAGCAACAAAACACATAAAGTCTGACTCATATACAGGAAATAAGGGCAGTTAATTGAAATTGCCCCGGGGGAAGCCCAAACATTGTACTTACCAGACAAAGACTTTAGTTATTCTAGGGGAGGGATAAATTGGGAATTTGGGATTAACACACTACTATATAAAAAACAGATAAACAATAAGGACCTACTGTACAGCACAGGGAACTATATTCAATATCTTGTAATAATCTATAATGGAAAAGAATCTGAAAAAGAATATACTTTGCTGTATACCTGAAACATTGTAAATCAACTATACTTCAATTTAAAAAAAGAAAAAAGTTAGTTATTTTAAATATATCAAAAAAACTAAAAAAAACCATTGTCTAATGAACTAAAAAGAAGTATGAGAATGACATCCTACTAAATAGAGAATACTGATAAACAGAGAAGATAAAAAAGGAACTAAATAGAAATTCTGGAATTGAAACTACAACAACTGAAATAAAAAATTCACTAAAGGGGCTCAACAAGCAGACTTGAGTGGTGGAAGGAAAAAACCATCAGATTTAAAGATTGGTCAGCTGAGATAATCCAGTCTGAGAAATAGAAAGGAAAAATTAAAAACAACAACAAACAAACAAAAAGAAAAATAAGGAATAAATGTGAACAGACCTGAGAGACCAGCAAGAGTACCAACACGTACATAACAGGAGGCCCAGAGGCGAGGAGAGAAAAGGCTAAAGAATATTTGAAAAAATAATGGCTAAAAACCTCCCAAATTTGATGAGAAGCATTAATCCACACATCCAAGAAGCTCAATAGCTCCAATCAAGAAAAACTCAAAGAACTCTACCCCTACACACATCATATTCAAACTGTCAAAAGCCAGAGACAGCAGAAATCTGAAAGCAAAGAGAAGTGACTCATCACGTGCAGGGGATCCTCAAAAAGAGTAACAGCTGATTTCTTATCAGAAACCACGGAGGCCATAGAGAGTGCTGAAAGAAAAATAACCTGTCAACCACGAATTTCTAAATCCTACAAATCCATCCTTCAAAAATGGAGAAATTGGGCTTCCCTGGTGGCGCAGTGGTTGGGAATCTGCCTGCCAATGCAGGGGACACGGGTTTGAGCCCTGGTCTGGGAAGATCCCACATGCCGCGGAGCAACTAGCCCCCTGAGCCACAATTACTGAGCCTGCGCATCTGGAGCCTGTGCTCCGCAACAGGAGAGGCTGAGATAGTGAGAGGCCCGCGCACTGCGATGAAGAGTGGCCCCCACTCGCCGCAACCACAGAAAGCCCTCGCACAGAAACAAAGACCCAACACAGCCATAAATAAATAAATAAATGGAGAAATTAAGACATTCCAGATGAACAAAAACAGAGAATTCATTGCTAACAGACTCGTCTCACAAGAAATACTAAAGGGAGTCCTTCAGGCCTAAATTAAAGACATTAGACAATAATTCAAATCCACACAAAGAAACAAAGAACACGGATAAAATGACTACATAATATAAAAGACAGTATAAATGTACTTTTTGTTTGTAGGTCTTTTTTTCTCCTACCCAATTTAAAAGACAATTACATAAAGCAGTAATTATAAATCTGTGTTGACGGTCATGCAACGTATAAAATGTAATTTGTACTCTGTAATTTGTATGACGAAGCAGCACAAAAGAAGGAGATGGACCTCTACAGGAGCAAAATTTTGCTGTACTGTTTACATTAAATTGGTATCAAACTGAACTAGACTGTTTTAAAGATGGTAATTGTAATCCCCAGGGCAAACCACTAGGAAAATAACTCAGAAATAGGCAGGAAAAGAAAAGACAAGGGAATTTAAATGGCATCATAGAAAATTTAATACAAATGAAGGGAACAATAGAGTAAAGAGGAACAAAAGGCACATAAGACATTTTAAAACAAATAGCAAAATAGCAGACATAAATCATACCTTATTAGTTATGACACTAATGTAGATGGATTAAACTCTATAATTAAAAGGGTTGGAAGAATGAATAAAAAAACATGATCCAATCATATGCTGACTACAACAGACACACTTTGATTCAAAGATACAAATAGGTGGAAAGTTTCAAAGATACAAATAGGTGGAAAGTAAAAGAATGGAAAAAGATACACCATGTCAATAGTAACCAAAAGAGAGCTGGAGTAGCTATGTTAGTAACAGACAAAATAGACTTTGAAACAAACATGTTACTAGAGGAGGGCATTTTGCTGAAAGCATCAATCCATTAAGAAGATACAACAATTATAAACATATTTTGTTAGATAACAAAATACATGAAGCAAAAACTGACAGAATTAGGGAGTAAGACAATTCAACAAGCTGAAAATTTCAATATCTCATTTTCAATAATGGAGAAAACAACTAGACAGAAAATCAACACGGAAAAAGAAGACTTGAACAACATCATAAAGCAACTAGACCTAGCAGACACTCCCCTCAAAAGAAGCAGGATACACATTCTTTTCAAGTGCACAAGGAATATTCCCCAGGACAGGCCATTCATCAGGCCATAAAACAAGTCTCAATAAATCTGAAAGGATTTAAGTCACCCAAAGTATGATCTTCAACCACAATGCAGTGAGATTAGAAATTAATAATGGGGGACTTCCCTGGTGGCACAGTGGTTAAGAATCCGCCTGCCAACGCAGGGGACACTGGTTCGAGCCCTAGTCCAGGAAGATCCCACATGCCACGGAGCAACTAAGCCTGTGAGCCACAACTACTGAGCCTGCGCTCTAGAGCCTGCAAGCCACAACTACTGAGCCCGCATGCCACAACTACTGAAGCCCGTGCACCTAGAGCCCGTGCTCCACAACAAGAGAAGCCACTGCATTGAGAAGTCCACACACCATGATGAAGAGTAGCCCTCACTCACCGCAACCAGAGAAAGCCTGCGCATGGCGACGAAGACCCAATGCAGCCATAAATAAATAAATTAATTAAATAAATTTTAAAAATTAAAAATAAAAGAAATTAATAATGGACATTTGGGGAATTCACAAATACTTTGATCTTAAACAACACACTCCTAAAAACCAATTGGTCAGAGAAGAAAGCACAGGGAAATTAGAAGATACTTCCAGATGAATTAAAACACACATACCAAAACTTATAGGATACAGTGAAAATAATGCTAAGGGAAATTTGTAGCTGTAAATGTAACTTTAAAAGGCAGAACGATTTCAAATCAATTGCCTAACCTTCCATCTTAAGAAACTAGGGGGAAAAAGGAACAAACTAAACCTGAAGCAAGAAGGAAGGAAATAATAAAGATTACAGTGAAAATAAATAAATAAAATAGAAAAAAACAATTGGAAAAATTAAAAGATTAAACCAAAAGTTGGTTCTTTGTAAAGACCTACAAAATTGATGAACTTTTATAATGAAAAATGGGGGAGAAGACTCAAATCACTAAATCCTTTGTGCCTCATGTTGCTCCTTACAAGATTTTATCTAAGGCTGGAAAATATAAAGGGGTTAAAACCCCTGTATTTTTATACAGTTTTAAATGAACTGTGTTCATTTAAAAGTGCTTTACCTATCCTATTGCCAAAGATAAATGAGTAGCTACACATGGTTTCACTGCCTATCTCCCATTTAGATTTAAGAGACACTCAAAAGTGTTTTATTTATAATGTACAGTAGAAATTAAAATGATTATTAAAGAAATAATTTTATGTATTAAGTATTTATGTTAATAGTTGATAAAATTCTTAAATTTGCTGGCCTGGTGTAAGTGAAGACAACACAGTTTAAAATAGATGTCTTGATTAGCTCTTTAACAGTCAGCAGAAACAACCTTCCTCTCACCTGCCCTTCTCCTACTCTTTTCTGTCTTCCAATGCCACTTGTTCCACCAAACCTCTTTTGCTCATCTACATAACCGCAATGCCCTCCCAATTTACACAGAAGTGTACCTCCCTCTGCAACAGAGCAGGACTCTATGGTCTTTGCCCACCCCCAGGTCCTCAGTCAAAGGAGACCACATAATAATAGTTTAGTCGTTAAGCATAGTCAAGGCCCTTTAGTCCCTCCTTAAGGGCTACAGATAACATTCTGAGCTGTATCCTGGGGGCTGTCTTATAGATACTGAAACACTCACCAGGTGGAAGAAGTTAACTATGTGATGACCAGGCTGTAGCCATGACATAAGCTGCCACAATTGCGAGAACTGGCCTCAAAGAAATGAGAACCGACCCTGGAACTGAAGATTAACTGTACCTAAAACAATCAAAGTGACACTGGTCGGACCACCAACGACCAATGTCAAGATGACTGTCAGAGCTGACTGTGCTGCTTCTGCACGTAGGCGCCTCCCTCGACCTATGAAAGCTCTTGCCCACTGGTTGTGGGGGGCGTGTATGCCTTTGGACGGGCATCTGCCCTCCCCCCTCATTGCTGGCATCCAAAATAAAGCAAACTTAACTTTCCATCAATCTTGCCTCTTTAATGGCTTTTGAGCAGCGAGCAGCTGGACCCTACTTTCAGTTACACTTCGGCTGATCTTGAGCTATTTTCCTTTAGATACATGCCATTTCTCCACATGAGTCAATATTGATAAAAATCCCTTAACTAGACTCTTCAGTGTGCAGGTAAGCATACTAGGGGGGGAAATAAAAGGCCCCTTCTATTTCTTTCCCTCCAAGGGCAGTTAGAATAATCCATCAGGGATTAGGAAATTACCAAACATTTATAAAAATGACAATATGACTAAACGGGATAAATCTAAATATACTGCATCTGGCCAACAGTTCTGGCCAATATGCTACTCTTGGGTTTTTGTTTTGTTTTGCTTTTGAGCTAGAACTAGGAAATAAACTCAATCTTTCTTGGGTGGTAGAAACTGTGAGGGTGAAATTTGGGAGGTATAAAGCAGCCATAATTGTCGCAGTGCGGAGAAAAGAGAAAAGTTCATGCACACTTCTGAACAGTTTCAGTATAAAGCTACAGAATACAAAAATTTCATACTTTATCAGTCTAAAATATATCAAACCTTTACCAGGAAGAGAGAAAATGTGTGTTAGAATTAATGTTACTAACCTTGTTTGTTCTTGGGTTCAACATAAGTGGCTTGCCTTTCTCTTTTATGTGCAAATGACGACATGCCAGAGTACAAGGAGTGGCAACTATTTTAAACCTGGACAACATCGTTTCTCTCACCTGGGAAAAACAAAGCAAATAAAGATGATGAGAAACATATTATAGAACTGCATGAATATCAGGGATCAGTTTTCAAAAGCATATTTAGAAAGCTTCACTTCCCACAACTGAAAAAATTTTTTCAAAATACATTTATGTTGGCAGAACCTTCAAGATAGCAGAGTAAGATGTGGAAATCACCTTCCTCCCCACAAATACATCAAAAATACATCTACATGTGGAACAACTCCTACAGAACACCTACTGAACGCTGGCAGAAGACCTCAGACTTCCCCAAAGGCAAGAAACTCCCCACTTACCTGGCTAGGGCAAAAGAAAAAAGGAAAAACTGAGACAAAAGAATAGGGACTGGACCTGCACCTCCAGGAGGGAGCTGTGGAGCAGGAAAAGTTTCTACACACTAGGAAGCCCCTTCACTGGCGGAGACGGGCAGTGGGTGGGGGGGAAGCTTGGGAGCCACGGAGGAGAGCGCAGCAACAGGGGTGCAGAGGGCAAAGTGGAGAGATTCCTGCACAGAGGATCAGTGCCGACCGGCACTCACCAGCCTGAGAGGCTCCTTTGCTCACCCGCCGGGGCGGACGGGGGCTGGGAGCTGAGGCTCGGGCTTCAGAGATCAGATCCCAGGGAGAGGACTGGGGTTGGCTGCGTGAACACAGCCTGAAGGGGGCTAGTGAGCCACAGCCAGCAGGGAGGGAGTCCGGGAAAAGTCTGGAACTGCCTAAGAGGCAAGAGACCATTGTTTCCGGGTGCGTGAGGAGAGAGGATTCAGAGCACTGCCTAAATGAGCTCCAGAAGAGGGCACGAGCCGCAGCTATCAGCGCAGACACCATAGATGGGCATGAAACGCTAAGGCTGCTACTGCAGCCACCAAGAAGCCTGTGTGCGAGCACAGGTCACTATCCACACCTCCCCTCCCGGGAACCTGTGCAGCCCACCACAACCAGGGTCCCGTGATCCAGGGACATCTTCCCTGGGAGAACACACAGCATGCCTCAGGCTGGTGCAATGTCACTCTGGCCTCTGCCGTTGCAGGCTCGCCCCGCATTCCGTACCCCTCCCTCCGCCCAGCCTGAGTGAGCCAGAGCCCCCTAATCAGCTGCTCCTTTAACCCCATCCAGTCTGGGCGGGGAACAGACGCCCTCAGGCGACCTACACGCAGCGGCGGGTCCAAACCCAAAGCTGAACCCCGGGAGATGTGTGAACAAAGAAGAGAAAGGGAAGTTTCTCCCAGCAGCCTCAGGAGCAGCGGACCAAATCTCCACCATCAACTTGATGTACCCTGCATCTGTGGAATACCTGAATAGACAACAAACCATCCCAAAATTGAGGCAGTGGACTTTGGGAGCAACTGTAGACTTGCGTTTGCTTTCTGCATCTAATTTGTTTCTGGTTTTATGTTTATCTTAGTTTAGTATTTAGAGCTTATCATCATCGGTAGATTTGTTTTTTCCTTCCTTTTTTTTTAAAAAAAATATATTTTTTCCTTTTTCTCGTTTTGTGAGTGTGTATGTGTATGCTTTTTTGTGTGATTTTGTCTGTATAGCTTTGCTTTTACCATCTGTCCTAGGGTTCTGTCTGTCCTTTTTTTTTTTTTTGTATAGCTTTTAGCGCTTGTTACTATTGGTGGATTTGTTTTTCAGTTTGGTTGTTCTTTTTTTCTTTTTTCTTCTTTTTTTTTTTTTTGCGGTACGTGGGCCTCTCACTCTCACTGTTGTGGCCTCTCCCGTTGCAGAGCACAGGCTCCGGACGCGCAGGCTCAGTGGCCAAGGCTCATGGGCCCAGCCACTCCGCGGCATGTGGGACCCTCCCAGACAGGGGCACGAACCCGCGTCCCCTGCATCTGCAGGTGGACTCTCAACCACTGCACCACCAGGGAAGCCCTCTTTTTTTATTACTTTTTAATTTTAATAATTTTTTTTATTTTAATAACTTTATTTTACTTTATTCTTTCTTTTTTTTTCTCCCTTTTCTTCTGAGCCGAGTGGCTGACAGGCTCTTCGTGCTCCAGCAGGGTGTCAGGCCTGAGCCTCTGATGTGGGAGAGCCGAGTTCAGGACACTGTACCACCAGAGACTTCCCAGCTCCACATAATATCAAACGGCAAAAGCTATCCCAGAGATCTCCATCTCAACGCTAAGACCCAGCTTCACTCAACAACCAGCAAGCTACAGTGCTGGACATCCTATGCCAAACAGCTAGCAAGACAGGAACACAACCCCACCCATTGGCAGAGAGGCTGCCTAAAATCATAATAAGTTCACAGACACCCCAAAACACACTACCAGATGCAGTCCTGCCCACCAGAAAGACTAGGTCCAGTCTCATTCACCAGAACACAGGCACCAGTTCCCTCCACCAGGAAGCCTACATAACCCACTGAACCAACCCTACCCACTGGGGGCAGACACCAAAAACAATGGGAACTACAAACCTGCAGCCTGAGAAAAGGAGACCCCAAACACAGTAAGTTGAGCAAAATGAGAAGACAGAGAAACACACAGCAGATGAAGGAGCAAGGTAAAAACCCACCAGACCAAACAAATGAAGAGGAAATAGGCAGCCTACCTGAAAAAGTATTCAGAGTAATGATAGTAAAGATGATCCACAATCTTGGAAATAGAAGGAGAAAATAAAAGACAGGTTTAACAAGGAACTAGAAGAACTAAAGAGCAAACAAACAATGATGAACAACACAATAAATGAAATAAAAAATTCCCTAGAAGGAATCAATAGCAGAATAACTGAGGCAGAAGAACGGATAAGTGACCTGGAAGATAAAAGAGTGGAAATAACTACTGCAGAGCATAATAAAGAAAAAAGAACGAAAAGAATTGAGGACAGTCTCAGAGACCTCTGGGACAACATTAAACACACCAACATTCGAATTATAGGAGTCCCAGAAGAAGAAGAGAAAAAGAAAGGGACTGAGAAAATATTTGAAGAGATTATAGTTGTAAACTTCCCTAATATGGGAAAGGAAATAGTCAATCAAGTCCAGGAAGCACAGAGAGCCCCATACAGGACAAATCCAAGGAGAAACACGCCAAGACACATATTAATCATACTATCAAAAATTAAATACAAAGGAAAAATATTAAAAGCAGCAAAGGAAAAGCAACAAATAACATACAAGGGAATGCCCATAAGGTTAACAGCTAATCTTTCAGCAGAAACTCTGCAAGCCAGAGGGCAGTGGCAGGACATATTTAAAGTGATGAAAGGGAAAAACCTACATTAAGATTACTGTAGCCAGCAAGGATCTCATTCACATTCGATGGAGAAATTAAAACCTTTACAGACAAGCGAAAGCTAAGAGAATTCAGCACCACCAAACCAGCTTTACAACAAATGCTAAAGGAACTTCTCTAGGCAGGAAACACAAGAGAAGGAAAAGACCTACAATAACAAACCCAAAACAAATAAGAAAATGGTGACAGTAACATACATATCGATAACTACCTTAAATGTAAATGGATTAAATGCTCCAACCAAAAGACATAGACTGGCTGAATGGATACAAAAATAAGACCTGTGTACATACGCTGCCTACAAGAGACCCACGTCAGACCTAGGGACACATACAGACTGAAAGAGAGGGGATGGAAAAAGAGGCTAAACAATACATTACTAAATAACCAAGAGATCACTGAAGAAATCAAAGAGGAAATCAAAAAATACCTAGAAACAAAGGACAGTCAAAACACGACGACCCAAAACCTATGGGATGTAGCAAAAGCAGTTCTAAGAGGGAAGTTTATAGCAATACAATCCTACCTCAAGACACAAGAAACATCTCAAATAAACAACCTAACCTTATACCTAAAGCAGTTAGAGAAAGAAGAACAAAAAAACCCCTAAAGTTAGCAAAAGGAAAGAAATCATAAAGATCAGATCAGAAATAAATAAAAAAGAAATGAAGGAAACAATAGCAAAGATCAATAAAACTAAAAGCTGGTTCTTTAAGAAGATAAACAAAATTGTTAAACCATTAGCCAGTAGCATCAAGAAAAAAAGGGAGAAGACTCAAATCAGTAGAATTAGAAATGAAAAAGGAGAAGTAAAGACTGACACTGCAGAAATACAAATGATCATGAGAGATTATTACAAGCAAATCTGTGTCAATAAAATGGACAACCTGGAAGAAGTGGACAAATTCTTAAAAAAGCACAACCTTCCGGGACTGAACTAGGAAGAAATAGAAAATATAAACAGACCAATCACAAGCACTGAAATTGAAACTGTGATTAAAAATCTTCCAACAAACAAAAGCTCAGGACCAGATGGCTTCACAGGCGAATTCTATTAAACACTTAGAAAAGAGCTAACACATATACTTCTCAAACTCTTCCAAAATATAGCAGAGGGAGGAACACTCCCAAACTCATTCTACGAGGCCACCATCACCCTGATACCAAAAGCAGACAAAGATGTCACAAGGAAAGAAAACTACAGGCCAATATTACTGATGAAGATAGATGCAAAAATTCTCAACAAAATACTAGCAAACAGAATCCAACAACACGTTAAAGGGATCATACACCGTGATCAAGTGGGGTTTATCCCAGGAATGCAAGGATTCTTCTATACACAAATCAATCAGTGTGATACACTGTATTAACAAACTTAAGGATAAAACCCATATGATCATCTCAATAGATGCAGAAAACGCTACTGACAAAATTCAACACCCACTTATGATAAAAAAAACTCCAGAAAGTAGGCATAGAGGGAACTTACCTCAACATAATAAAGGCCATATATGACAAACCTACAGCCAGCATTGTTCTCAACGGTGAAAAACTGAAACCACTTCCACTAAGATAAGGAACAAGACAAGGTTGCCCACTCTCACCACTATTATTCAACATAGTTTTGGAATTTTTAGCCAAAGCAATCAGAGAACAAAAAGAAATAAAAGGAACCCAAAACGTAAAAGAAGTAAAACTGTCACTGTTTGCAGATGACCTGATACCATACACAGAGAATCCTAAAGATGCTACCAGAAAACTACTAGAACTAATCAATGAATTTGGTAAAGTTGCAGGATACAAAATTAATGCACAGAAATCTCTTGCATTCCTATACACTAATGATGAAAAATCTGAAAGAGGAATTAAGGAAACACTCTCATTTACCATTGCAACAAAAAGAATAAAATATCTAGGAATAAACCTACCTAAGGAGACAAAAGACCTATATGCAGAAAACTATAAGACACTGACGAAAGAAATTAAAGAAGATACAAACAGATGGAGAGATATACCATGATCTTGTATTGGAAGAATCAACATTGTGAAATGACTACACTACCCAAAGCAATCTACAGATTCAATGTAATCGCTATCAAACTACCAATGGCATTTTTCACAGAACTAGAACAAAAAATTTCACAATTTGTATGGAAAGGCAAAAGACCCCGAACAGCCAAAGCAATCTTAAGAAAAACGGAGCTGGAGGAATCAAACTCCCTGACTTCAGACTATACTACAAAGCTACAGTACTGGCACAAAAACAGAAATATAGATCAATGGAACAGGACATAAAGCCCAGAGATAAACCCACGCACATATGGTCACCTTATCTTTGATAAATGAAGCAAGAATATACAATGGAGAAAAGACAGCCTCTTCAATAAGCGGTGCTGGGAAAACTGGACAGCTACATGTAAATGAATGAAATTAGAACACTTCCTAACACCATACACAAAAATAAACTCAAAATGGATTAAAGACCTAAATGTAAGGCCAGACACTATCAAACCTTAGAGGAAAACATAGGCAGAACACTCTGTGGCATAAATCACAGCATGATCCTTTGTGACCCACCTCCTAGAGAAATGGAAATAAAACCAAAAATAAACGAATAGGACCTAATGAAACTTAAAAGCTTTTGCACAGCAAAGAAAACTATAAACAAGACGAAAAGACAACCCTTAGAATAGGAGAAAATATTTGCAAACGAAGTAACTGACAAAGGATTAATCTCCAAAATATACAAGCAGCTCATGCAGCTCAATATCAAAAAAACAAACAACCCATTCCAAAAATGGGCAGAAGACCTAAATAGTCCTTTCTCCAAAGAAGATATAGAGATTGCCAACAAACACATGAAAGGATGGTCAACATCACTAATCATTAGAGAAATGCAAATCAAAACTACAGTGAGGTATCACCTCACACCAGTCAGAATGGCCATCATCAAAAAATCTACAATAAGTGCTGTACAGGGTGCAGTGAAAAGGGAACCCTCCTACACTGTTGGTGGAAATGTAAATTGATACAGCCACTGTGGAGAACAGTATGGAGGTTCCTTAAAAAACTAAAAGTAGAACTACCATATGACCCAGCAATCCAACTACTGGGCATACACCCTGAGAAAACCATAACTCAAAAAGAGTCATGCACTACAATGTTCATTGCAGCACTATTTACAATAGCCAGGACATGGAAGCAACCTAAGTGTCCACTGACAGATGAATGGATAAAGATGTGGCACATATGTAATGGAATATTACTCAGCCACAAAAAGAAACGAAATTGAGTTATATGTAGTAAGGTGGATGGACGTAGAATCTGTCATACAGAGTGCAGTAAGTCAGAAAGAGAAAAACAAATACCGTATGCTACATATATGTGGAATTAAAAAAAAAAAAAAAGAAAAGGTTCTGAAGAACCTATGGGCAGGACAGGAATAAAGACCCAGATGTAGAGAATGGACTTGAGGTCACGGGGAGGGGGAAGGGTAAGCTGGGACGAAGTGAGAGAGTGGCATTGACATATATACACTATCAAATGTAAAACAGATAGCTAGTGGGAAGCAGCCGCACAGCACAGGGAGATCAGCTGGGTGCTTTGTGACGACCTAGAGGGGTGGGATAGGGAGGGTGGGAGGGAGACGCAAGAGGGGGCGGATATGGGGATATATGTATACATATAGCTGATTCACTTTGTTATACAGCAGCAACTAATACAACAATGTAAAGCAATTATACTCCAATAAAGATGTTTAAAAAATACATTTATGTTTCTACAGGTTGTAAGGGATTATAAAATACATAAGGTGAAGGCAAAAATTCACTTTTCCTGACAACAGTCTAAGTCCTTGGATAATAATCATTGCTACTCTTTATGTATTACCTACTACAGTGTGCCAAATATTTACCCTTTTTCTAATCCACACAAGTGTGGCAAGGTATGAAACATCTAGTAAACAGCAAGTGTTTTCATGGAAGTGATTTCAATGTAAACAGGTGTGGGAGAGTTTAGGTTGAAGGTGGAAATGTAAATAATAGAAAAGCCTGGAGCACACATTTTCAGAGGAAGTGAAGCCATCCAGATTCTTAATCTAGACGTCATATTTTAAGGTATTAGTAATATTCAATATTTAAATTCAGTGTACTAAAATTTTTTTGTTTTTAGAAAACCTGTTATGTAATATTTAAAAATCAGGCGAATTGTCTTGAAAACATGTTTTTGTCCTTTCACATCCATCGCAAACATTATGAGAATTTTTCAAAATGGAAAACTACATAAGACATTAAACGTTAAATATTTACTGATGGGAATATAATAGATTCTTCTGCATATCAATTCTTCTACCAAATATCAATTTGCAACGCTCATTTATTTCTTTAATCATCATAAACCATTATAATTATCATGCAATAGTTTTTAAATGGAATTTCTATTTGTTGAGAAATCCATGGGCTGTATATGGGGGTGCAGCAAAATCATCTACATTAGGATTTTAAGTTAATTTTTATGGAGCTGAAATTCACATAACAAAATTAACTTTTAAAATAAACAATTCAGAGGGATTTAGAAAATCTATAATGTTGTACAACCACCTCTATCTAGTTTCAAAACATTTTCATCATCCCAGAAGGAAATACCACACCCAGTAAGCAGTTTTCCCCACTCCCCCAGTGATTGCAACCACCAGTCTGCTTTCTGTATTTTTGTATTTACCTATTCTGGATATTTCATATAAATATGGTACCTAAATATGGGCACAAAACAAGAAATCTAAATGATCATAAGCACATCAAGAATCATGAGAGACGGGAATTGGGGAAAGGGATAGGACAGATGTTGTTTAAAGGTACAAACTTTCAACAAGAGGCCTAAGAGATAAGTCCTAGAGCTCTAATGCATAGTGAACACAGACAACAATATTGTATTATCATCATCTAACTTGCAAAGAGACTAGAACTTAATTATTCCAACCACTAAAAAGAAATTATAATTAGGTAATTATACCTATAGGTATAGGTATATACCTATACCAATATATTGCAGAGGTGCTAATTATCAGTACAATGGCAATATTACAATGTATCAAATTAACCTGTTGTACACCTTAAATTTACACAATGTTTCATGTCAAATGTATTTCAATAATGATAATAAAAAAGAATCATGAGAGACACCATAAGATAACTGATTGGTTTTCTTCAAAAATGTAAATGCCATGAAAAACACTAAAGAACCAATGCAACTTAAAGAAGACCGAACAGATAGGACAACTAAATGCAAAACCTGATCCCCCAAAATGCCATCAAGGATATTACTGGGATAACTGGCAAAACTGGGAGATATACTGTAACTTACGTAAAAGTCTTGTATAATTTAAAATTTTCTGAGTTCGATAACCATATGTAAGAGGTATCCTTTTCTGAAAATACACAGTGAAGTATTAAGGGGCCAAGAAGTATGATGTATACAACCACGTCTTTCAAATTATTTCAAAATAAATGCTGAAAAGACAGAAATTGAAAGTGCAGCCCTGATCATGTTTGTGTGGTTCTTCCAGGAGAGAAAGCATTATTTATCACAATTAAAACTTTGGTACCAAAAGACTGGATTAGTATTGCAGCATATTGGTGAGGTAGGAAGATCTACAACAGTATGGAATACCTTTTACTTTATTTAAAATCAAAGACTATCTGAGAAAAATACACTTTGCAATTAGTACTTGTGGTGTAATAAGAAATATATTTGGGCTTGGTCCCCAGATCTTGTACAGAGTTCCTAAAAACTGCTGGAATTTCTTGAGTGACAGGAGTATCTTTTGCTATTCATAAGCAGCCCCTTTTGATCAGACCTGAGTTTATGCTAATGAGGTGACTTAGGGTGAGGCCACTACAGAACTTCGGTCACCAGAAAGACCAAGTGATTATTAGAGAGTGGGAACTTTCAGTACCACTCCAGTTCCCCTGGGAAAGGGGGTGGGAACGATGGCGATTAAGATCCATAAAAACTTTTGAACAAGGAGAGTTGATGAACTTTCAGGTTGGTGAACACATCTAGGTGCTGGGGGGTGGCAAGAGCAGAGGGCAAGGATGCGCCATGCCCTGCCCGACCCCACCCCCAATACCTAGTCCTATGTGTCTTTTCCATCTGTTCCTGAGTTGTATCCTTTTATAAGAAACCGGTAAATATAAGTAAAGTGTCTCCCTGAGTTCTGTGAGCCATTACAGCAAATGATCTAACCTGAGTAAGGGGTTGTGGGAAGCTCTGATTTACAGCTGGTTGGTAAGGATAGGTCAAAACCTGGGGCTTGCGATTGGCATCTGAAGTGGGGGCAGTCTTTCCGGGCTGAGTCCCTAACTTGTGGGATCCGAAGTTACCACCAGGTAGACAGTGTTAGAATTAAGTTGTAGCACACCCCGTCAGTGTCTGCCTAGAGCTGGAGAACTCCTGGGTGTGGGGAAAAAACACATTTGGTGGCCAGAAGAGTTGAGTCTGTGAGTAGGAAGAAAGTTTTTCCCTTCAGTAGTTAACTTAAGATCAGCATTCTGACATATAAAATCTTCTATTTTCAGCTCCTGGCTAAAATTTCGCTTCTATCAAATACTGAATTTAGTCTGTAAAATAAAGATTACCTGTTAAATCTACCTCATAGGTAACTATAATGATCAAATGAGAGAATAGATGCAGAAAAGTATTAAAGACTTAAAGAGTAAAGTGTTACAGCACTCAAATGATTACTTTATGACTAAGTGATAGAGAGTAAAATAAAATATAAAAGTAATTTTAATAGCGTCTTTAAAACAAGTAGGCATAAGTTAAAAAACTTAAGGAGAAAAACCAATCTCTGCCAAAAATAGAACCAAGGACTAAGGAGAGAGACAGACAGACAGACAGCAGGCTTAATAGCAGCTGGAGGCAACTGGACAAAATGGGGAAAACCCACACCTAACTCCTCATGTTATACAGACAGGATGGAGGAACTGTAAAAATGAGTGAAGTAAAAACAGGAAACAAAATAAGGTGGGGCTTCCCATTTTGAACAAATATGAAAACTCAAGCTGCTTACTTGAGCTTCCTGGCTATTGAGGTATGCCTGTGGTTTCTCCCTCTGGTGTGTCATTCATCCTGCCTTGCCCTGGGGGTTAGTGACTTTACTCTCTGGGTGGTGTTTATAAACTGGACTGGGACTGAAACTGCTAGGCCACTGACTGCTGGAGAATACTCTCCCTGGCCCCCTAGCTGGGGGGTAGAAAGCAGAAGTTCAATGTAATAGAGACCAAAATTAGAGAGAGGTCATGACTAGGTACAGTGAGCACAAGCTCTGCAGTCAGTCTGAATCTGGACGCAGCTAATTACCAGCTTGGAATCAGTTATGTCACCCAGTCATTCCCAAATGGTCTCTGAATTGGTGTCTGTCTGAGACACATTTTTCACTAGTCTATAACCAAATGAGAAAAACTAGGACAACGTAGTATTGAAATAGGAGGGAAGGGGGCAGGGCACAACCTTTGAAAGAATGACATAGCCCAAGGACGTGACATAAGCAGATTAGAACCAAATGGGTCCAAGATGGCAGATAGGACGACTTCCACTAGACCTTGAGCCCCAGTAAAAGTTCATTCTAACTTAGCATCAGCAAGCTAAATGACATTTAGCATCAGCAAGCTAAATGACAAACCCACAGGTGCCATGACAGTTCCAAGGCTACCATAAGGATCAAAAAGTGGGCGGTGGCCCAATTCCTGGAAATTCCCACCCCTTCCTGAAACAGCTGGAATACTCCTCCCACTCATTAGCCTATGAAATTACCCACCACTATAAAAACTGACAACCCCATACCCTGGTGCCTTTCTCACCTTCTGAGATGGCCCACACTCTGTTTGTTGAGTGCATTTCTCCCAAGGCGTCTCGCCTTCTGAGACGGCCCACACTCCCTCTGCAGAGTGTGTTTCTCTCTAAATAAATCCACTTCTTACCTATCACTTTGTCTCTCACTGAATTCTTTCTGCGATGAGACATCAGGAACCTGAGCTTCATTAAGTCCTGAAACCAGGTGTGTGATCTCAGTTGGAAGACTGTGGGTTTTCCCTGGGTTCGAGTCCTGGCCTCGTGGGTTCACGTCCCAATCTGGCTTTTGGCCAGGTTTGAGTCCCGGCCATGTGGGTTCAAGTTCCAATCTGAGGTGCATGGTTTCAGTATAGTTTTTTTTTGTTTTTATAACTATATGACTTTTGCAATGAAATATTCAAGTAACGCATGCAGTTATTTTTATTTTATTTTATTTTATTTTTTTGCGGTACGCGGGCCTCTCACCGTTGTGGCCTCTCCCGTTGCGGAGCACTCTCAACCACTGCACCACCAGGGAAGCCCCAGTATAGTTTTTCATAATACTAAATTTATTGTCTTCGTTTTCATGTTGTAATTATCTTCCTCCCTTTTTGGTGGTAAAAAAATTTTTTTGTTGTTTTGAAAGGATGGGGATGGTAGATTGTAGTAGTTTTGTTGTTGTTTGTTTGTTTGTTTGCGGTACGCGAGCCTCTCACTGCTGTGGCCTCTCCCGTTGCGGAGTACAGGCTCCGGACGCGCAGGCTCAGCGGCCATGGCTCACGGGCCCAGCCGCTCTGCGGCATGTGGAATCTTCCCGGACTGGGGCACGAACCCATGTCCCCTGCATCGGCAGGCGGACTCTCAACCACTGCGTCACCAGGGAAGCCCTATGCCTAACTTTTAATTAAGTCTTTATAGCTACCATAAAAGAATCAGATAACAGATTATAAATCATTGCTCACAGTTGACTATTTAAAGGTCCACTATTAGAAGATAACGCTAAACATTTTTCCTTTATTTCTGCAAACCATGTAACATAACTCAAATAGTTATAGTGGTTACACAATATATATTTACCTATCATTTGTGTAACTACTATAGTGTGTGTATATATATGTGTATACACACACGCGCACACACACAGCTGTGTATGTGGGGGTGTTGTAAGGTAATGACTGTTTCTTCTCTAATTTCCAGAATGCTTGGCAACTAAAGATCAAAACTTAGGAGCACAACACTGCACTTAGCTTTACAGCATGAACAGTGCTTAAGGAGCATACAAGCTTAAGAGGAGGCTGGAGTTATTAAGTTAGATTGCCTGAGTTCGAATCCAGGCTTTGCCACGTAAAACCTGTGATTTTGGGTAAGTTACTTAGCCTTTCTAATTTTCATTTGTAACCTGAAGATAATAAAGAGTACCAACTTCAGGGCATTACTTTGAGATAATTCTTGCAGAAAACAGCACTCGGCTCCTGATTAACAATTAATACGTGCTTCCATGTTATCAGTTGCAACACTAAAAGAAATAACAGTGCTATCAACTGTTTTGTTTTGAAGTGACTGCCACAAACATTAAGAAGGTAAATCAAACAGATATGCGATAACACGTTTTGTAAGGAAGCACTTCTGTTGAGGTCTGTTATTTTGATTAAGCTTCTTCTCACCAAACGGCAACGGAAATTTTCTAGAATTATCTTCGGGACCAAGAAAGTCAAATCCGGGACCTCAGTGTAACACCACACAAGCAGAAATGGGTATCACCAGCGTCAAAGAAACACCTGCCAATCCTGGTCCACAGATGTCATTTCACATGAATGGACAGAACCGTTCCAATCTTAGAACTTTCTAGCCTGCAACAAACGTCCTTTAAAGCAAGGAACAATCACAACACACAAACAAAATGCCTAAGTCCTGCCATTAATTCACCCCTGCAGAAAAAGAGAACTATTAGATAAAAGGATTTGGAGCGACAAAATCGGTCTTTAAGGGGCGCGGGAGTAAACGGTATAAGAGATGCTCCTGTTAAGGAAGCCGCAGGGCCTTACTCCAGGTTGGGAAGGGGGGGCGCCCTGGGACGAGCGAGTCTCGACCGGGAAGTCGCGTCCCCAAACCGTGCGCCAGGGAAGAGCCGCCCACGGTCAAACAGGGGGTGGCGAGACCCCACCGTTCCCCACGGTCTCAGCCGGGACTCGACGAACCCCTTCCCTTCACCCCGCCCTCCCATCCGCCAAACTGGGACCCTGAGGGCCGCACGCGCGGAGGCCGGCGGCGGGTCCGCGCTCGGCTCCCCGGGCCGGGGTGAGGAGGCCGGCGCCCGGTCCCATCCCGGAACTCCCGCCCGGGCCCCGCCGCGGCAGGCCGCCCGCAGCTGCGAGCCGTGCGGAGCCTTACCCGACGTCTAGCCAGGCGACAGGTGGTGCTGCCTGCGGAGAGGCCGCGGTCCCGCAGCCCACCCAGACGATGCTCAGCTCCGGCCGAGTTCGGCCCTCCCCTTCTCGAGGCTTTCCGGAGCCGGCTCCAGGTCAGGATCGGAATGGCTGGGTCGGATGGATAATAGCCGAGGCAGCCAGTAAATCCGCGTACTGAGAAGAGGGAACAGGGAGTACAGCCGGCGCGGCCCCATGGGGGGAGACTGACGGGCGCGCAGACCAATACGGAGGCAGGAAGCCAGCCTTGAGGGGCGGGGCTCCGCTTTGAGGTTTCGCGACTGGCGCACCCGCGTTCCAGCCTCGCAGTACCTTCCTCTGTTTGGTGGCTAGAGGTTATCATTTAGGGCCAGGTGCATGCCCTTAAGGGCCCGACCCCAAGGAGTGAGAGAGGGGTCGTGTAGGGTGGGGGGAGTCCGGATATAAGACGAATACCGCCGCCCCACGAAAAGACCTGGGGCTGGCTACCGCAGACTTCGCCTTCCCGCGGCTGGCGGTATGGTTGGGGGTGATGGCTGCGTTTTCGCGCGAGAAGAGGCTCTGCGCAGGCGCGGGCGAGGCCGGGAATGGGGTGGGGTGGGGCGTGTCGACGGGTACCAGTCTCCGATCCCGAGAAGAGAGGAAGGCTGGGACTTTGGGTCGGTTCTGGACAGCCAGTGGAGGCAGGGAGAGGATTGCAGAGATTTAAGAGCGGGATACACGCCAGGAGAATGGAGAAGCAGAAGAGGGAGGACCCAGGAAATGCGAAGCCTCCGCACTTGAGGAACGCTTTATGTTTCTGAGCAGTTTTTGTCTAAGAGTTGCTCTTTTGCCGAATTCTTTGCTACTCTTCACGGTTGCTGACACACTTTGGCCTGCAGGGAATTTACTAATGATCCCTACAATCACAGTCACCATAAATAGATATTCAATGTTCCCTCTCAGAAAAGCACTGGAACCCTAAATTGTCATCTTGAAAGCTGCAGGACCATACCTTAATGCATCTATACTCACCCACGGTTATGATATTGGAGGATATTTCTTCATTCTTATTTCAGAAAATGTTATCACCCAAAATTCTTTACTGTAGTCGGGTTCGTGTGCTTTTAAAGTATAATAATAATAGTTTTTAACTAAAGATGTAAAGGGTAAAAAAGAGGCAAGGCAGGGCTTCCCTGGTGGCGCAGTGGTTGGGAGTCCGCCTGCCGATGCAGGAGAGACGGGTTTGTGCCCCGGTCCGGGAAGATTCCACATGCCGCGGAGCGGCTGGGCTCGTGAGCCAGGGCCGCTGAGCCTACGCGTCCGGAGCCTGTGCTCCGCCGCAAGAGAGGCCGCGATAGTGAGAGGCCCAAGCACCGCGATGAAGAGTGGCCCCCACTTGCCGCAGCTAGAGAAAGCCCTCGCACAGTAAACGAAGACCCAACACAGCCAAAAAATAAATTAATTAATTTTAAAAAAAGTTTTAAATAAAATCAAAATGGGATAACTGTGGTTCAGACATTCAAAATGGAGCCTAGTGGCCCTTGTGGATATGGTTTCAGACACATGCCTGCATTACTGAGAACTTGAATTTTCTTTTATATTTTTTTGCGGTTCGCGGGCCTCTCACTGTTGTGGCCTCTCCCGTTGCGGAGCACAGGCTCCGGACGCGCAGGCTCAGCGGCCATGGCTCACGGGCCCAGCCGCTCCGCGGCATGTGGGATCTTCCCGGAGCGGGGCACGAACCCGCGTTCCCTGCATTGGCAGGTGGACCCTCAACCACTGTACCACCAGGGAAGCCCTTGAATTTTCTCAACTATAATCAGACTCAAGGACACCACCAGCCCTTCTCAAAACGATGTCTGCTAGCAGCTGCCAGCTGCAACATTATGGTCTCAACGTCTCTCCTGTAACTCTGCCACCATTTCAAACCCCAACCAATCCTTGCTTAATAAGACCCCTAACTTCTTGCCAGCTCCGATCCTAATTATTGACAAACAACTTATCAACTTTGTGGGTTTTGCCTTTATAAGCGTCCCCCATTTTGTAGCCTGGCAGAACACAATTCAAGTCCTTCTCGAATCTGTGGCTCCGGGCTATAGTCCTCAGCTTGGCGCGAATAAAACTCTTTTCTATTCCTATTATGGATTGTTTATTGATTATTTTCATTGCCGTTACCATTATATCACCTGAAATAGACTAGATTTGAATTTTGTAATAGAGCTCTAGAGCAGGCATGAGATCTCCTCTTGCATGTCTATTCCGTCCCGTGTCCATGTGATTGGACAGAGGTCATGGGTGCAGGGCTAACTTTGTGTGATGGTGGGAGAGATAGGCAGGTTGCTAGGGTGAGAAGCTTCTGAGGATAACCATTGCACTCCTGCACTCAGCCTCTCTCCCAACTGCTGACCGGTTTCCTCTATACCAGGAAATAAGTTTTCATTCAACAACCCTCAGAAATGATGAGAAAGAAAGACAATGAACTCAAAGAGTTCTTGGGTGCCATACCTGTGTTTCTCATTGTCCCCAAATGTCCGAAATTCACTTTGGAGCCCATCACTGTCTCCAATCTGTTAAAAAACAAAATTTAACTGAGTAAATTTGAAGATTTAATTGGCTTTATTCATGAATCAGGCAGCATCTCATCTGGCAAACAGAGACATACTCCCAGAAGCGATTACCTCTGAAACTTGGGTTACCTAGAAAGCTCTGTGGAAGAGCACAAGAGCAAATCTTGACTTAAGTAGAAAAGTTCCTTAAATAATGTATTACCTACAAGTTCACTAACTCTTATCCATAATTCCGGAATCCAGAAGGTTTTTTTCCCCATGATTTTGTAATTTTGGTGGAGCCAGAATTTATTTGGTGACAAATAAGAATGTGTCACTAGGCTGTCTATAGTCTTCATTTCTCCAACATAATGTAAATATTCACATGTTTCTCTTCAGTAACAAGAATGTTTTGTGGCACTACCCCAGATCCCACTGAGGATATTATAAACATACAGTATATGCTCCTTATAACGTTTTCCCAAATCCCAAAGTTTCTAAATTCTGAAGCCCAACTGGCTCCAAGAACTTCTTCCATTTTTATGAGCCAATCCTTCTTATGGCAAAATAAATTAGGGAAAAACTACGTATAGTTCTTAATTTCAATTTTGCTGGGATTAAGCAGAAAATTTTTTATGTAAATACTGTTTATTACAATACTCAAAAAGCTAAATTTATTGTGAGTGAGAAATGATCATGACATTTTACTTGGTGCTGTGAGCACAGAAATGACTGATTGGATGAGTTATGAGAACTTAGCTTTTAAGGAGAAATTTTTGATGATAGAAGTCAGTAAAGGTTAGCTTTAAGGGGGTTGGCTGAAAAGAGACACAAGGGAACATTCTATATCTCAGTCTGGACACTAGCTATACAAGTGTATTCATGTGTAAAAATTCATCAAGTTTGAGTGACGTAATTTACACACCTTACTGCATGAATTTTATATCCACCCCAGTAAATATATAAAATAAACCATTTGTATTGTGCACTGCTGTTTCTTTTGGAGCAAATGTTCTCCATGGAAACTGCTATGGATCTAATACCTTTCTTCTAGGCTTTCCTCTTTGGTGTCCTCCACTGGACCCTCTAAGAAAAAGGTGGGGACCATTCTTGGCTGCTCAGAATGTAGCTCACCAGGCCTTCTGGAGTTGTCAAAATAGCCATGCAGAAAATACAAAAAAATGCTGAGCCTGGAAAGAAGGCACAAGCGTTTCCTGGAAGGATGATTACAAGGCCGGTGATCTGGTAAAACAAGGTGCCAAGGCCCAAATCAACAGGAAACTAGGAGGAAGACATACGTATCGGGGTAGGTCACTGAACAAACAGAAGCATGTGTGTGTGGAGCAGGCTGTGTGAGTCCTGTGCTGTTGGGAGTTGAGGCCACCCACCATCTCTGGGTTTGCCTTTGGTTGGGGTGGTTCACCTGTGAAGTGGGAGGAGCTATAAAGGGGCAGGCTGATGCTGCACACTTGGCTACATGACTTCCCTGTAAAACTTCATTAGGCAAAGTTTAAAGACGTGTGTAGCCAGTTGTCTCGAGATGGGTACACATTTGCCCACTTTCTCAAAATCAAAGAAGGATGCTTGGAAAAACTTTTGTATCAATTGCCATGAAAATAGAGCAGCTTGATTTCTTTCTTTTTTTTGTTGTTGTTTGTTTGTTTTTTTGCTTGCGGGATCTTAGTTCCCCAAACCAGGGATTGAACCCGGGCCCTGGCAGTGAAAGCACCAAGTCCTAACCACTGGACCGCCAGGGAATTCCCTAGAGCAGCTTGATTTAATCCAAGCACCACAATGTGTTTTCTTAAGGGAAAACCATATTATTGATGTTTCAGAGAATTATGGAAGATCATTCTCTTTGTAATGAGAATATACGTGAGCAGGATCATTGGTTTTAGGTTGGCACATCATCTATCGCTAAAGCAGACTGTGCTAATCACATTTTTTTTTAAGTTAATTTATTTTTGGCTGCATCGAATCTTCGTTGCTGTGTGCGGGCTTTAGTTGCAGCGAGCGGGGGCTACTCTTCATTGCGGTGCGTGAGCTTCTCATTGCAGTGGCTTCTCTTGTTGCGGAGCACGGGCTCTAGGTAAACAGGCTTCAGTAATTGTGGCACGCGGGCTCAGTAGTTGTGGCTCACTGTCTCTAGAGCGCAGGCTCAGTAGTTGTGGCTCACGGGCTTAGTTGCTCCGCGTCATGTGGGATCTTCCCAGACCAGGGCTCGAACACCTGTCCCCTGCATTGGCAGGCTGATTCTTAGCCACTGCACCACCAGGGAAGTCATAATCACATGTTTAGATTTACACAACTCCATCTGCCTTAGAATAGGAAATATGAATAATGAATGCTGACTGCGCTGCTGGGAATTATCCCTCAGTAAATTAGGGTTATTAAAAATGTAAACTCTTTAAAAATACAAGAGAAAGTAAACAGTATATCTAAAGGCATTTGTGCTAGACACTCTGCAAAAACAAACTTGTCAGCCTAGTCTGGGGGTGAGACATAAAAACATTTGGTGAAGGTAAGTACTATCATTAAGAAACAACAATGTTTTCATTATTCCCAAAATACAATAATGTGCTAATGATGATAATTACCTCCATAAAAGTGCTAATAATTCTTTATATAATTAAAATAAATAGAACTTTGCAGGCTGTCTGAAAGAGTAAACTAATAGCATAATAAACAGTGTCTTCATTAACAAAATATTTTGGAAAGTTCTGGAAATTTTTGTGAAGAACAAAGAGGTTAATATCATAGGCTTGTTAATAATCGAAGAACCTTTACTCCTCAAGGAAAAATAGCATTTTGATGTTTATGGATAATATTGTATCACACTTGATTTTTCTCTAAGACTTTCAAGTATACTGGAGAGAGTAAGGCAAAAATTTACTATGTCATGTCATTGTGGAAATAACCTCTCTCTTTTAGTGATCCAAAGTGATTTGATCTTGCTAAGGCTGCCCCTAAGATCTTCCTGAGTCAGAGGCTTCTTGGTGTTGCTTATTCTAAATCCTAGTCCAGGCTCCATCATTATCTATAAGCTCTTAAGGGAGGACTCCAGGATCAGCAACATTGGTATCACCTGTGAACTTGTTAGAAAAATGAAATCAGGAACCCACTCCAGACCTACAGCATCAGAATCCAACAGGTTTAGGCGGTTCCACACAAATTAGCACTTGAGAAGCACGGAGGACTCCTGAAGTCCTAGATTCTGTGAATTCATGTTGCTGTGAATGGATTTTTATTTCTAGATACAGAATAAGAAGAAGCCCATGATACTTTCTATACCTTCAAAAGGTTCTTATGCCAGGGCAAACAGTTATTCTTTCCTTCTCACACTGAGAGTATGTAATGCTTAAATCTTGAGCAGTACAATTTTATTGTTAATTCACCAGATGTGTAATTACGAACTAGGCACCAGGTGGAATGTTTGCACCGAATAGAATGCATGTAAAGTCTCTGAATAATGTCTAGGAACAAAATCTCAGGAATGTTTGCCTTGACCATCCAAGTAGTGTTCCTGGTATCTTGAGCATAATTTTATATACAGGTCCTTAATAGACCCAGCAGGCTTCATGGCTCTCTGACTACGTGGGATGAAAAGCTACCTGAGATTCTGTCTCTTGGGGGCAATACAGGGACATTTTTCTATAAAGTGTTCAAGATTTCTCTGGCCAAGAGAGTAGCTACAGAAGAACCTGAATTGATAACTTGAGTTTGATTATCCAATATATTTTCCTACTGAGCAATAAATGGTGGGTTCTTGGTGCATGGAATATCAGAACCCTAGAACAGCTCTGACACTAAGTTGAATATTTCATATTTTTTACATCAACAAGATGTGGTCTAACCACAAAGGAAACCTGGTGTGCCTTTCCTCCCAGTGCTCTTTGACCTTAGATTGACTAGCACTCTGAAATGCTTCCCAAAATGAATCACCTCCTACACCAATCTGCATTCCTGGGCTGGGAATTCTAGATGTTATTTCCATGGCCATTGGTTATCTTAGGAATGTCTGGGGGACCCCGGGACCTCCCTGGAGGTTTGATTCAATTCTGATGGTTCATGTTGGGGTCTGCACCAGCTCCAGCAATTAATAGGGAGCATTCTGTTTTAATAGGCATCCAAAGGGAAGTAGAATATCTTTCCTTTCTTACACTTGAACCAAAATTAAGTTGCATAGAACAACATGGAATAAATGATTAGTCCTAAACAATGCAACCTTGAAAAAATTATATCTGGATTCTAACTTACTAAGGGCACCAAATGGTGCAAACAGAATCTGTTGTTCATATCTTTGTGGCTGCAATTAGAAACGATGAACCATAAGCTCTATTCATAAAATACCAGATCGGGGTATTTAATCTTTTGTGTGCAGTGGACACCATTGACAGTCTGTTGAAGCCTACAGACTCCTCAGGATGTTTTCTTAAATGCATAAAATAAAATACATAGAATAACTGAAGAATCCAATTATAATGAAATAAAGTTATCAAAATATTTTAAACCTCAAATTTCGGGTATAATAATACATATGCTACTTTATATTGCATTAAATAAAAATCTAAAGATGGGTCTAATAACTAGTAAAGATGAGTATAAATGATATTACACAGTACCTGCAACAACTGGAAGGTGATACGAAAATTCATGGTTTCTATAATCATAGCAGTTTGTTACCTACATCCGTAATTGAAGAAAATGCTAAATTCCAGGTAGAGATTAGTGAGAATAAATACATTTTTCTTAGTCCAAGTTAAGATACTACCTATGGTTAAGAACCCCCCTGTACTAGGCTGTTTTGGTCCAAGTTCAGCTAAGAACCTCATTCTACCTGTTGGCAATTTACGAGTTCAACTTTCAATACCGGAAAATAGCTTCCTGTAGCAATTTCTTTTGTCAGAGCTCCAATTTCAAGGTTATGTGGAAACATTCTCTGTCAAAAGGTCTTTTGTGACTTTCAGTAAATTTTACTCCATTTTAATTTGTTGAGCGTTGCTTGGGACAATATTACCTGGGCTTTCCTGTAGTCTGGTGACTCAGAATTATGACACGAATGCAGATTTACCTGGCTAGCATTGCAGAGGTTGCTTTCAAGTTGAAAGCTGGCCAAAGTTCCCAGTCTCCAAGGTCTGTAATTTAGGACACTTCTGTTAGCCATCATCTGTTCTTTGTTAAGAGGAATTTGTTCAGGTCTCTCCCTGTGCCAGAGGCACGTATTGTTAGACGTATTAAGAAAGTAATTTATTCCTGACATTCTTACTCTTGGAGTAATTGCTCTGGAATATTTTCGAAAGCTTCCATGAAGATTTTTTTAAAAAGCATTTTCAATTCTTTTTTTCTTGGTAGAAAAATATATTTTAGCGTCTTTTGTGAAGAAAAATGATTTTTACATTTTTAGATTTCATTCACATTTTCTTAATAGACATGAAAAGCAGCAGTAGTCCTTATGTAAGTTTGGGGAAGGGATAGAATGTTATTTCATGCCAACTGTGAAAATAACATTCAATAAGCATTATTTGCCAACAGTGAGAAAACGGAAATTGAACTCTCTGTCATGAATTCAGCCCATTCTGTACTTATTAGGGGAGAAAGGAGAAGTTAGAAGAAAATGTGACAAGGAACATTCTGGAGCTCATTTTTTTGTTTTTTTAACATCTTTATTGGAGTATAATTGCTTTACAATGGTGTGTTAGTTTCTGATTTATAACAAAGTGAATCAGTTATACATATACATATGTCCCCATATCTCTTCCCTCTTGTGTCTCCCTCCCTCCCACCCTCCCTATCCCACCCCTCTAGGTGGTCACAAACCACCGAGCTGATCTCCCTGTGCTATGCAGCTGCTTCCCACTAGCTATCTATTTTATGTTTGGTAGTGTATATATGTCCATGCCACTCTCTCACTTTGTCACAGCTTACCCTTCCCCCTCCCCATATCCTCAAGTCCATTCTCTAGTAGGTCTGTGTCTTTATTCCTGTCTTACTCCTAGGTTCTTCATGACTTTTTTTTTTCTTAAATTCCATATATATGTGTTAGCATACGGTATTTGTCTTTCTCTTTCACTCTAGGTCCATCCACCTCACTACAAATAAATCAATTTCGTTTCTTTTTATGGCTGAGTAATATTCCATTGTATATATGTGCCACATCTTCTTTATCCATTCATCCAATGATGGACACTTAGGTTGTTTCCATCTCCTGGCTATTGTAAATAGAGATGCAATGAACATTTTGGTACATGACTCTTTTTGAACTATGGTTTTCTCAGGGTATATGCCCAGTAGTGGGATTGCTGGGTCATATGGTAGTTCTATTTGTAGTTTTTTTAAGGAACCTCCATACTGTTCTCCATAGTGGCTGTACCAATTCACATTCCCACCAGCAGTGCAAGAATGTTCCCTTTTCTCCACACCCTCTCCAGCATTTATTGTTTGTAGATTTTTTGATGATGGCCATTCTGACTGGTGTGAGATGATATCTCATTGTAGTTTTGATTTGCATTTCCCTAATGATTAATGATGTTGAGCATTCTTTCATGTGTTTGTTGGCAGTCTGTATATCTTGGAGCTCATTTTACTCTGTCCAAATAGGGGAGCTGGACTCGCCTCCATGCTGCCAAGCCCTTTCAACAAACAGCCTACGTCTCTGCTCTCTCTTGTGAAAACGTTCCCTTCTTCATTTCATACAATCTGGCTTCCATCTCCACAAATCTTTTTTAAAACTGTGCAAAACTTCCTTTTTTTAAGTAGAATTCAACCATATATTTTTAGTCCTCAACTTCCTTATTCTTTTTGTTTGTTTCTTTGTTTTGCGGTACGCGGGCCTCTCACTGTTGTGGCCTTTCCGGCTGCGGAGCACAGGCTCCAGACGCGCAGGCTCAGCGGTCATGGCTCACAGGCGCAGCCGCTCTTGCAGCATGTGGGATCTTCCCGGACCGGGACATGAATCCGTGTCCCCTGCATCGGCAGGTGGACCCTCAACCACTGCGCCACCAGGGAAGCCCACTTCCTTATTCTTTCAGCAAAATTTGTCCCAATGGACTTGTCCTTCCTTCTTGAAACTCTCTTTGTTGTCCCTGGCACAATACTCCTCTGGATCTCTGGCCTCACCTTTGCCATCTCCTCTTCCTCCTGCTCTATAATGAAGGGTGACCCCCAAGGTTCAATCCTAAATGTAACCCATTGAGATGACTCACAAATCTGGGTCTTATGCTGAGTTTTCACCTTTGATCCTGTTCTTTTTCCCCCAAAAGGCTCCATTCATTCAGTAAACATTTTTTGAGTGCCTACTTGGTTTCAAACAAACATTTGGTTGTCCCCGCCCTCAAGGAGGGTTCAGGTGACGGAGGTGTCAGGGCAGGTGAAGGACTGCAGAGTGAAGAGAGGTGGGAAGCAGACACATCTGCAGGTAATTATGTCAGTACAGTAATAGAAAGAGCATTACAATGTATAATGGGGATACAGAGAAGACACACGTAACCCATCTGGGATAGGGGTGAGGAAACTCATTAATTTAATTTAATTGTATCATATTTTTTCTTCCAGTTTTATTGAGATATAATTGACATACAGTACTGTACAAGTTTAAGGTATTCATCATAATGTCTGGACTTACATATATCATGAAATGATTACCACAATAAGTTTAATGAACATCCATCATCTCATATAGAGACAAAAGTAAAGGAAAGCTCATTAATTTTAATTCAAACATTAATTAACATTCATTCAACAAACTGTAGCAAGGACAAATCTGTAAGTTATCAAGCCAGGCACTAAGGCTGCAAGATAAGCCTAGTTCTTGCCTTCATGGAGCTTACAATCTACTAAGTGGGAGAAACAGGCATTAAACGAGTCATACAATTTTATAATTGAGATAAGTTCTCCAAAGAGATAAGCACAAGGTGCCAGAGAGTGTTTAATAGGGGGAGGTAATCTGGCTTAGGAATCAGTGAAGGCTTTCCTAGGGAAATGACATTAAAGCTGAGGCCTGAAGCCGAGCAGAAAATGGGCAAAGTGAAGAAAGAGTATTCAGGGTGTATGATGACTCCAAAGAAGGAGACTTTGACAGAGGACTGTTTGATTGATACCAAGATGATGAGGTGAGAGGGACAGGCACAAGATGATTTGCAGGACCTTGAAGTTAAATAATTTAGCCTTTAAATTATTTAACAAAAACAAATTATTATTTAAAAAACAAAGACCAGGGCTTCGCTGGTGGCGCAGTGGTCAAGAATCCACCTGCCGATGCAGGGAACACGGGTTTGAGCCCTGGTCCAGGAAGATCCCACATGCTGCGGAGCAACTAAACCCATGCACCACAACTACTGAGCCTGCACGCTGGAGCCCGTGAGCCACAACTACTGAGCCCGCGCGCCTAGAGCCCGTGCTCCGCAACAAGAGAAGCCACTGCAACGAGAAGCCCGCGCACCACAATGAAGGGTAGCCCCCGCTAGCACAACTAGAGAAAAGCCCATGCACAACAAGGAAGACCCAATGCAGCCAAAAATAAATTAAAAAAAAAAAAAAAAAGCGTCGTTGGTTAAAAAAAAATGTAAGGAAATGGAAAGTGATCATTCTTTGGTCAGATCGCAGGAACAGGAGAATGTTAGAAATGCAAACCAACTACTTGATAGCGGGCAGCTCAACTGTTCTGTGAGCATTTCCCAGTCTTGGGGTGAAGGTCCGGCCAGAGTAGGTGGAGTAGTGAGCTTTGATAGGCTTTGCCTCTGGAAACAGAGTCTGGAAGCCGCCTAAGGCTGTGACCTTTTGAACACTGTAAACGGTGCACTGTGTATTTATAGAGAACTACTGTTTCCTGTGCCATGGGAGTGGCTATAAAACCCCTCCTAGGAAAAGTGATTACGTTTGGTTTTGGTTTTTTTTTTGTGGTGTGACTAGTCCTCATTATCTTTTTTAAATTTTTTATTGTAATATAGTTGATTTATAATGTGTTAGTTTCAGATGTACAGTAAAGTGATTCAATTATATCTATCTATATTCTTTTTTCAGATTCTTTTCCATTGTAAGTTATTACAAGATACTGAGTATAGTTCCCTGTGCTATACAATAGGTTTGATTAGGGGTTTTTTGACTTAATTTTGGCTTTGGTGGCCACTTTTGGATAAGGAGGGGAACTCTGGCTTCATCCCTGGACTTTGTAGCAAAGATGGATGGCATTTAATTAGGCTAAGAGAGAAAGAGTTAAGGGTTTTTTTTTTTTTAATTCAGACGATTTTATGAGATACAGTCTAATGACAGTATGAAAAATATCAAAGCCCACAGCAGTCTTAGTTAACAAGGAAACATTGTGATTTAGTTGCTACACATCAACTACTCCGAATAGGAGGGTATTGTACTCTCAGTGGACCACAGTATCTACATATAAGAATCTAAGGAGTTTCTCAGAGTCCAAAGCACTGTGGTCAGGGTGATGATCCACACCTGTCCATAATAAGGATCTGTTTAGTGGAGTAAATGGGAAGCATTATTCAGTCATCCAAAATGTCTTCATCCAGGTTGATATCTGTTGTGTCAATATCTTCTAATTCCAAATTATCCAAATCTACTTCCAGTTCAAGTAAACTCTTTTCTTCTTTGTTGGCCATGGGGGGACCCACAATAACAGGAGTAAGAGAAGCACGTTGCCCATCAAGTTCCTGCTGAGCTGCAGGTCTTGAGGGCTGAAAGCCTTTTGCCTCTTCCATAACATTTCCTTCCTCATTTGGCACGAGAAGTGGGTATTGTTTGGCGTGCCACAGGTCAGCCTAAGCCTAAGCAACCCCAAGGGCTGCTTAGTAGAAAGGTCTGGAGGCTTCCTGACCTGGGAGAGAGATGTTTATCAAGGGTTGAGGAATCAGAAAGAAAAGCAAGCTTGATGTGTGGAAAGGCAAACTGTTCTATTTTGAACCCTCGAGTCTGAGGTGCTGGCTCTATGAAGATAGTCTAGTCGTGGGGAGCCAGACATGGACTGACGGGGCTCAATGGTTGGAACAAAGCTAGCATCAAATGAAAATAAGCTCTGAGTTGGGAAGGATGGTCAGACAGGCAGTATATGGGTGATATGCCTCTTATCTAAGACAGAGGGTTCTGCCCCATGACCCTGCTGACTCAGGCTAAGTTGCTTTATCAAGACAATGTCCTGGGTGAGGGAGGAGCAGCCTGGCACTGTGAGAGCTGGCATAGCTTTGTCGAAGAAGAAATGATTTGGCTGAATAAGATGTTCCAGTGATTTCGCTGTAGGAACGAATCTGCTCATTTGCAGTGGAGAAAAGTTCCTGACTAAGTCAGTCAGCTGACTGCCTTCAGAGGGATAGAGCTTATATCCCAGAGAAGGAATTAACGTGCCTTCTTAGAGTGCAAGCCTGTCTGCAATTATTGCATATGCACGGCTAGCTCTGACTTCTTTCCGGTAGCAGGTAAACACATTCAACAAGTGGACTTGAAATGCAACAGGAGAGAGAAGAAGGAAAGGCTATGAAGCAAAGCATCTTCCATAAAGAAAACGTTCTCCTATGCATCCCTCTCCCTACTCTATCTGCCCCTTGTTTGTTTAGACATAATCTCTTTCATTCATCAGCCGCTTTTTAACCCAGCTCTCTTTTCTTTTCTGCTTCTTCACTTTCTCCTGAATACTCCCTTAAAGGACTTCTCCTCTAAGTCCTCTCCTTTAAGTAACACACGTCTTCCTTTTTTTTTTTCCTCCCTTGCTTCATTCTTCCCTCAATTTACTGAGAATCCATCTCCTGTAGGATCCTCTGCTAAATGTGCCTGGCTACACGTGAAGTCCAAAGACTTCATTCTTGACACCAAGGACTTGACAACTGAGTAGAGAAATAAGATTTTTTACATCCTTTACCATAATATTGGTGCTGGAAGGTGGAAGCAACTGGAAAGTGCAATAAAATAGGGTGAAACAAAACTGAGGAAGTTCAAAAGAGGGCAGATTGCTTCTGGCTGGAAGGGGTGGGGAAGACTTCCTGGAGGGGGGGACATTTGCATTAAGCCTTGAAAACTGGAGACAATTTAAACACGTAGAAATGGGGCATTCTATCTGTATTATACCAAATGCATACACTTAACCACGTTCACGTACACTGGCCTGTGTACTCTTAAAACTAAATGCTCAAACTAATAAACTTGCTAATTTAAGGAGCAGAGGATGGTTTTCTAGAATACGGAATAAAATAATATCAGAATTTGAAGGGAACACAGAGATCATCTGGTTTGTGCAACCTCCTCATTTTACAGATAAGGAATCTGAGGTCCAGAAATGTCAAGTGACTGCCCCAGTTATGTGTCCTTTTATTTTTATATTTTCAAGTGGCTCTATTTATAGTGTATCTGACTTGCGTGTGAGTGTATGTGATCAAACAAAACAATGTGCTTTTGTCAGACAGGGTATTTATCATAACCTCAAATTATGTACAGTAAGTGAAAAGGGTTCCTGGACCCAATTCCATCCTGTGTCCATGGAAGCTTCCCCACATCCAATTCTCGGATGCCAGCAGGGTGTCCTACAATTCAACTCAGTCTGACACTCTCTACCTGGAGATAGAATCAGATTCCACAGGTTAAGTGCTCAGTCCCACAAGACCACCCTCCACTTCAGAGGCCAAGAGCAAGTCCAGGTTGTTACCTGTGCTTCTGACTGACCCCCTCCTTGGGTTCAATTAATTTGCTAGAACGGCTTTCAAAACTCAGAGAAACATTTTACTTGCTAGATTACCAGTTTATTATAAAAGGATATTAAAGGACATGAATCAACAGCCAGATGAAGAGATACATAGGGAGAGGTCCCCCACAAAGGAGCTTCTGTCCTTGATGTGCTTGGGGCCTGACTCAAGGGCACACAGAAGCCTTCTTCTTCCCCAACATGAAAGCTCTCCAAAAAGGACCAAGAAGCTGTCCTTTTTGGGTGCTTATGGAGGCTTCATTACATAGTCATGATGGACTAAATCATTGGCTAAAGGCAATGGATTCAACCTCAAGCCCCTCCGTGCTCCCCAGAAATGAGGAATGTGAGGTGGGGGGTAGGACTGAAAGTTCCAACCCTCTAAACATGGGGTCAGTTCTCCTAGCAACCAGTCCACCCTTGGGTGGGATCCAAAGGTCACTTTCCCTGAAGTATTTTCAGGAACAGAGGACAAGAAGCCAAACATCCCATTGCTCTTATCGTTCAGGAAATTCCGAGGGTTTTGGGAGCTGTGAGCCAGGAACTGTGGATACAGACCAAATATAGATTTTTCCTATAAATCACAATATTGCAGTCTACTTTAAGAAATGTGTGACGTCAATTCCTCTGAGTCTATACTACTGTTTATAAGTAGTCATGAAATAATTGTGTTTTATTGTTCTGCACTCAAGAAGGATCTCAAGAGCTTACATGACCAGGCAAAACATTACCTGTCAACATGCCCTTCCTGTGCTTCCTCACCTGTACAAAAGCAAAACATCCACACCACGCATTAACTTCTCTGTTCCAGTAAATGTAATCAAATGAGTGACATGACCTGCTCCGTGGGCTTCAGGGGTTGTTGTTGGTTCATTTGGTGAATTTACTCCCTGCCTGTTCTGTGTTACAATGGGGGATCATCATGACCAGCCTCGCCATCTAGGAGTTGAAAGTCTAGTGGAGGAATCTCATTTACAAAGGACTTCAAAAACCTGGTAGGGGATTACAGACTGATGTTGGAGGTGCCAGGGGGCTGCCATTCGATGTGTTTGTGCTGAGGAATGACTCAATGAAGATGGCATTTCAGGGATATCCGGCACGGATGTATCAAGCAGATGGGATGGAGAGGAGCTTAGAGTCAGATGTGATGATCAGCGTGTGGTTACTGAGGACCTGCCCTGGCTGAGGACAGAAGTAGGGAGGATGTGAGACTTTTCAAGGAAATAATGCCTAGAAATGTAAAAAAGAAGAGTGAGTCAAAGGTGCTTCTTTTGGAATTTTAAGTGATTGAGAAATTGCTGATGTCATTAGACAAAGCTAGGGAAGTTGGGAAAGAAGACTTTTCCCTAAACTGAGAGGGAGAAACCATGGGTCCTAGTACTTCTTGCTTCTCCTTGTTGACCTGAATCTGTCTGTATTTTCAGGATTCCTATTTCAGTGAGTTCATCTGAAAGCCAATTAATGCTGTTGATGGTAGCTTCCTATTTTATTCTTAATAGATAATTACATCATAGAGAATCAAGAACATAATCTGTATGTAAATTCTGGATTATCCTTTTTTGACTACCTCTCAAAAATGGACAATCTCTGTCTTTGTTTCGGCTGAGAGGTATCTGACTGGGCAGAGGCGTGTACATTTGCAGCACCCCTGTCTTTTTCTCCGTTGAGGATGGTGCACATTTCTGGTTTTATTCTTGGACCTGAAGAGCTGGAAATATGGGTGTGGACTGGCTTGTCAAGCCAGAAGGGGCATGAACTGAAACAGGAGTATAATAGCAACTTTGACCATGCTCTGACTTTTGATTCTCAAGAAGTGCTGTTGGGCCAGTTCCCGGATTTTAAGACTGGAATATCTTTGCACTGCAAAGCAAAGTCCAAGCAAGTGGCTATAAGCCTCTCCCTGATAGGAATTTGGCCCTAGCAGGAGGCTGTAGTCAGCCATTAAACCATAGGCGATTCTAGGTTTATTATGCTATTTTGCAACCCAGTATCTACCCCACCCCACCATGCTGTGGACAGTGTTTTTGAACTCTTGTAACTTGTCTCCTACCATGCTTTCTTTTATAGAAACCCCAGCACCCCAGAATAATTTTACTTATTTGTTTTATAAAACAGTAGTGTACTGGGTGGGCATCTTCAAATTGCACAGTGATAATGCTTGAAATTTATGGTGGCTGCTAAGTGCTGTGCTTAAAGTCACTTTAGTCAGTAAAAGTAACAAAAAGTCTAAAGAAACCAGCATCCTAGGGACGTATATAATTAGAAGGGAAATTCCCCTCCCTTGTGCTTTATTTTTCAACCAGAAAACTGTATAACCCATGACATAACTTATCGTGGCATTTCCCAACGTCCTTTCTAAAGAATGTAAATAAAACTAAGTGGTTTGTCTTTTCTGAGTGGGGATACTGTGGAAGCACTTCTGAACCATTAATATCATGTTTTTTTGCTGACATTCATGTTATGAGCTAAACCCTTGGTGTGTGGGAAAGCAAGTGCTTTTGACTTGGATAGCCCTTCACTCCCTAAGAAGGGCACTTTGTACCTACTTCCAAGGGGGAATAAACAGGATGCATAAGTAGAAGGCTGTAACATGCTGATGAACCGGAGTACAGGAAGCAAATGTCTAGCAGCGCAATCATACAGTTGGGATAGCCATAGGATTTATTGACAGATGGAAAAATTCTTGGGATATTAATTCTTATTTTGACACAAAAAAATTAGTAGAACTGAACAAGTTATACTGTCTATCAGTATCTCAAATTCCTCCCTGGAGGAAGCCCTGTGGTTTTTCTCAGCTGGATTCTGGCCCTGGACTAATCTCCAGACCTCAGTTTCCTCAAACAGGGGGTGGCAAATGCAAAGTGACTGGTAATGGGTGTGGGAAATCTTTTGGGGGTGATAAAAATGTTCTATATTTCATTGTGGTGTTGGTTGTGAAGCCAAGCAAGACCCTGTGGGGCCTTCCCAGGTACAAAAACCCGTCTGTTTCTTGTTTGTAGCAAAAAGGCTTTAGTCTCCTAGGCCTTCTCCTAGTTCCAAAGACACATCAGTTACTAATTAGGAAAGTGAGGGAATGCAGAAACAAAGGAAAAGCAGTTAAGCAAAAAAAGTATTTTTTAAAATTTATTTATTTATTTACTTTTGGCTGCCTTGGGTCTTAGTTGTGGCAGGCAGGCTTCAGTCTAGTTGTGGCTTGTGGGCTCCAGAGCACGTGGGCTCTGTAGTTGTGACACACAGGCTCTCTAGTTGTGGCATGCAGGCTCAGTAGTCGCGGCGCACAGGCTTAGTTGCCCCATGGCATGTGGGATCTTAGTTCCCCGACCAGGGATTAAACCCGCGTCCTCTGCATTGGAAGGCAGATTCTTAACCACTGGATCACCAGGGAAATCCCCAAGAAAGCTATTTCTGCACAGCTGTTAAAATTTTCTACTATGTTTCTGGGTATGATTATTGTCTTTTTAATTTTCTTCTGTTTTTTGAATATTATATAATGAGCATTTATTGCTAACTAAAACTATTTAATAAAAGAAAAGAAACAGGGGACACAGAAGGCTTTTGTACTGGGAGGACCCCACTCCTGCTCAGTTTCAGAATGGTACTGTTATGGACTGAATTATGTTCCCCTCAAAATCCATTTGTTGAGGTCTTAACCTCCAGTACTTCAGAAAGTGACTATATTTGGAGAGAGGGTCTTTAAAGAGGCAATTCAGTTAAAATGAAGGTCATTAGGATGAACCCTAGTCGAATATGACTGGTGTCTTTTCAAGAAGAGGAGATTAAGACACAGACACACAGAGGAAAGACCATGTGGAGACACAGGGAGAAGACGGTCATCTATAAGCCAAGGAGAGAGGCCTCAGAAGAAACCAACCCTGCCAACACCTTGATCTTGGACTTGTACCTTCCAGAATTGTGAGAAAGTAATTCCTATTGTTTAAGCCACCCACTCTGCGGTATTTTGTCATGGCCCCCTGCAATGGTTACTTTTAAGTGTCAACTTGGCTGGACAACCAGTGCCCATATATTTGGTCAAACATTATTTTGGACTTTCTGAGAAAGTGTTTTTGAATGAGATTAATATTTCAATCATGGACTTTGAGTAAAGCTGTTTACCCTCCCTAATGTGGGTGAGTCTCATCCAATCAATCAAGACCTTAATAGAACAAAGACTGACCTCCCCTGAGCAAGAAGGAATTCTGCCGGAATCCTGCATTTGGGCTGCAATTCTTCCCTGGGTTTCCAGCCTGCTGGCCTACCCTGCAGATTTCAGACTTGCATCTCCACAATCGTGTGAGACAATTCCTTAAAATTAATCAATAAATCTCTCTCTCTCTGTCTCTTTTTTTTCTCTCTCTCTCACATACACACACATGCACACACACACATCCCATTCTGTTTCTCCGGAGAACCCTGACTCATATCTTGCTCTAGCAAACTAATACAATATGAGAATTATAATTCAAGAAAGCTGTGTAAAAGAAATTTCAGAAGGCTCTATCCAAAATGTTAACAATAATTATTTGGTGGTAGAATTTGGAGTGTTTTAGGTTTCTTTTTAGTTTAACTTATCCAGACTTGTGATTTTTTTGTGACCATGTGTTATTTGCGTAATGAAATTTAAGAAAAGATTTCCATTCGGAGGAATGTTTAGAAGCAAGGTCAGATAACAAAGAACCCAGAGGACACAGGGATATGGTGGCATGCATTATAATACCACTTATCATGAAGATTTGGATGAAACATAAATCAAAGTACATCTACTACAGTGAGAAAATCTCAGCATACAACACAGTTAGCTTATGATATAGCTACTAAGGTTGTTCCTGGAATATGGGTAATAAACATGGGTCATTTTTCCTATCAACTCTATTTTTCTGCCATTTTCAGTAATTCATTCAGTCAGCTGGCAAGCTTTTGCTGGGCACCAGCTATGTCCAAGAACCTCACTAAATACCAGAGATTGAAAGACAAACAAAATAGACTCACTCCAATCGAGACGTTTACATTATAGTGGGGGAGATCATACGGTACAATGTGATATGGGCTCCCACAGGGTAAGAATTGTTTGTGCCCATGGGAGGGGCTGCCAGCCTGGGAGAGCTGGGGATGAGAGGAGGCTTTTTAAATCATCAGCACAATCCTTCAAGTTAATTATTATTACTCCATTTTGTAGATGTGTAAACTGAGACTTAGATAGTTTAGATAATTTGCCCAAATCTCTCAGGTGGTAGAAGAAAGGGATGTGAGCACAGTCTGACTCCGAAGTCCATGTTCTTTCCACTGTACTTTGTGCTGTGTCTCTAATGCATTGTCATGTGGACAAGCAAACAAGTAGGTTACATTGAAATATAATCAATTTAATTTCTACCTTGACGTAAGGACCCTGGTCTATAAACTCTCTATCATTTGTCTTAGTCTTAATTACCTTATCCTACTCTTTTACCAGTTCTCTTAATTGCTAATAATTGTAACAACAATAATTAACATTTATTGTTTCCTATGTGCCAGATACTATACTCTATACTTAAGATAGTTTCTCTTGGGTATTCCCTGGCAGGCCAGTGGTTAGAACTCTGTGCTTCCACTGCAGGGGGCACAGGTTCGATTCCTGGTCCAGGAACTAAGATCCTGTGTGCTGTGAGGCCAAAAAAAAAAAAAAGATAGGTTCTCTCAATCAATCCTCATAACAACCTAATGTGGTAAGCTGTAGAATTATCCCTATTTTATAGACAGAGAAACTGAGGCTTAGAGGGTTAAGTGATTTTAAGTGTCAAAGCTGGGATTTGATCCCAGATCTAGATTTTTTTTTTTTTTTTTTTCGGTACGCGGGCCTCTCACTGCCGCAGCCTCTCCCGTTGCGGAGCACAGGCTCCGGGCACGCAGGCTCAGCGGCCATGGCTCACGGAGGCAGCCGCTCCGCGGCATGTGGGACCCTCCCGGACCGGGGCACGAACCCGTGTCCCCTGCATCGGCAGGCGGACTCCCAACCACTGCGCCACCAGGGAAGCCCGATTTTTTTTTTAAAGTAGTATAGTATTTATTTTTTTTTAATTTTTAAAAAACTTTTACTGGGGTATAATTGATTCAGATCTAGATTTAGCCATTTTGCTGCAGTGCCAAAAACTAGACAACTGACAGCCTAAAAACTCTTTGCTGGTTGCCGGCTTTTTTTTTTTTTTTTTTTTCGGTACCCGTGCCTCTCACTGCTGTGGCCTCTCCCGTTGCGGAGCACGGGCTCCAGACGCGCAGGCTCAGCGGCCATGGCTCACGGGCCCAGCCGCTCCGCGGCATGTGGGATCTTCCTGGACTAGGGCACGAACCCGCGTCTCCTGCATCCTCAGGCGGACTCTCAACCACTGTGCCAACAGGGAAGCCCACTGGCTTTTTTTAATTAGGAAAAGATTCTGGAATGTAATTGATCTTCCAGATCACACAGGAATGATAGTGAATTTCTCTTCAGTTTCTGAGGAGGAGCTCCTTAAGGGAGTTTCAGAGAGTCTATTTCATTTTTTGTGTTGCTCTATTCATTAGTTGTCCTCCTTGGGATGCTGGGACTCTGGGTTGTACTAAGAGACAGACAAGGCTGCTGGGATGTTTGGATTTGGGACCAAGGGCACAGAAATGGACCCCATTGCAGCTTCTGTCTGGGTAGCGAGCTTTGGTGTTCCGTCCCTCTGGAGCCACATCCGTGCTCCCCACAGAAATCTAGAGGGCTCTGGACTCTCTGCACAGAACAAACTAGGGAGTGTCCACAATGACGAGACACTGGGAGAATTTGTAAGACAAGACAGTTCAGCCCTGGCTGCCTGTTGACCGGGATGCTCTTTTCCTGGCTCAGGATAGGAATGGCCTCACATGAGAGGCAGGCAACAGAGGCAACAGATGTCCTTGGCGTCCCGGGGCCTGGGGAAGTCTTGGCAGAGAGGAAGGGGAACCAGCCCACAGCCAAGGGTTTGATTGGGAGCAAGGCTGAGACACACCTGCAAACCCACTCACCTTCAGCATAAGGTACATCTGGTTCAGGTCAGAGGCAAAGAGGGCTCTCAGAACGTTGACTGCTTACTGTGAAAGCATTCCCACTTGGCCTGTTTGCCAGGGAGTTTCAGAAAGCTCAGAAAAGCAGCAAAGGTTGTTCAGAGCCTAACTGACCCAGGGTGGACTTTCGTAAGGGTTGCCCAAGCTTCGGAGCTTAGTTGATAGGAACGTGCCTGACCTTCAGGGGTGGGGCCTGGGGAGGTGATAAGCCCCTGCTCCAGGAAGCACTCGCACACGTGTCATGGCGGCAGCTGTGAAACCTTAGAGCCTCTGAGAGTCTTGCCCAATACCCTGGTTGCTCAGGTTATCTGTGGACCATCATGGTACTCTGCCCTCCACCAGGCTGCAAGCGGTCGGAGGCGGAGTCTTAGTCACCAACTGCATTCTTCACCGGATGCCTCTGCCACGACTCCTCACCCCGCAGCCCGCTCCCAGCACTCCCTCCACCCACTGTGCACCCGCAGGCAGAGAACTTGAGAATTCGTAGGACAATCTGCCCCACGCAGGCAGGGAGATGGAAGAACAGAAGAGTCGTTGCGATGGTGCAGGCATCTTTCAGCTTGGCCCAGATCTGGCAAGCTGGGTACAGCACATGACCCTCATGGGCACTGAGAATTGTGATAGTCCTGGACAGTGAGAGAATGTGGCTTCCAGGAAGAGCCCAACCTCTGGAGGCAGTGCCGGTGGGGTGGGGTCCACCATAGCCAGGAAAGATCAGCACTCAGCATCCAAGGCCTGAAAAAGGAACACTAGGGACAGGCACCTGTGACACTAGGCACCTGTGACAACCTCTATGCTGGGGGCAAGGACACTTGTGCCCACCTGCTCGGGTTGACTGTGAGGGAGGGGTTTGGACCAGCAGCGGACAGATAAGGATCTGAAGGCTCTGTTTACTCAGGACCCATGGGCTTCACACTTTCGTAAGATCTGTTTCTGAACATCGCTTAGAGACCTTAGGGTCTGTTTTATACAGCAGGTGGGGGGTTAAGCCAGATTAAAGGTTATAAAGCAGTCATGGTAAATGGATTGATTTTTCCCTAAAAAAAGAGCATTTACTGAATCTGATTAACCTTTGAAAACCTGCTCTTGTCCTTCATTTTTACAAAATTTAAATAAAGGGTTGCAATGGTCAGTATCATACTGACACATGCAGACTTAATATTTGTTGAGTAAATCCACAAACACATACAAATTCGGTCAATTCGACAAATATTTGCTAGATGGCTAATAAGTGCCTTTATGAGGATTAGAATCTAGTTCAGTGGCTTAACTTTCTCCCTGTGACACGGTAAGAAATACATTTTACATTGTGACTATACACACGCAAAACCGGAAAAAAAAGTTTCACAGAACGATTTTTATCTTACTGGGTGAAATGAATTCTGATTTTTCTATTCTGTTTTCTTTTTCTATTCTACTTCTTATTTAAAAAGCTGATGAAGACCCACTGAATTGATTTCATAACCTATTAATGAGTCACAGTCTGCAGTTCAGAAACACTAGTTGATATAAGAAGTCACTGAATTTTAAATTTCATCCATATTTAGCTAAAAGCTGAGGGAGTGAATTCAGAAGCTGGTGATCACGAGTAGATGCCTGCTTACCTGCTAGTGTTGTGTACAAAAGTGTGTCAGGGGAGCCACGTGGCCAAAAGGCAGAAAAGTGAGTGATCTTCCATTGACCCTGAAGGAAACTGGGAAATTAAATTTCCTCTTTGGCTATCTTCCCATAAACCAGAGATCATCATGATAGGCAATGACTAACATATCTGTCATCACTGAAAACACAAAGACTTTCCCCAGCTAACAAATCTTTAACTGAAGAGTTTATGACATATCCAGTTAACTAAGGGCAGACACATCGGAACGAGTCCCTCGAAGATACACTCAAACCAGAAACTGCTAGTTCTGGAGAAGCTGTCTGATGTTAATGACTCAGATTCTTAGAATTCTGACCCTTATCTTCTCAAGAAGTGACCACTCCTGCCTTTCTCTCCCCTTCACCTTTATAATTCTCTGGTAGCACCTATGACACCCTATTTCTTATACGTTATTGACTTATAAATCTGTCTCTCTCCTAGATTATAAACTGCTTGTAGACAAAAAAATGGTTTCTTCTCCATCTTTATATTCCCAGAATGAGGCACAAAATAAGAGCTTTTTCAATGTTTGTAAAACAATTGAATGATATTGGTTCAAATAGGTGGGAAAGGTATTAATAGGAAAAGTAAAGACAGTTAACTTATTGAGGAAAACTAAGTTGCAAAAAAGAAAACTGGACTTTATGAAAAAGATTTTTTTATTTATTTAAAAATTTTATTGAAGTATAGTTGATTTACAATGTGTTAATCTCTGTGAAGCAAAATTTCTTTTACAGCAAAGTGATTCAGTTATACGTATATATATTCTTTTTCATATTCTTTTCCATTATGGTTTATCACATGATACTGAATATAGTTCCCTGTGCTATACAGTAGGATCTTGTTTATCTATCCTATATATAACAGTTTGCATCTACTAATCCCAAACTCCCAATCCATCCCTCCTTCACCCCGCCTCCCCCTTCGCAACCACAAGTCTGTTCTCTGAGTCTGTTTCTGCTTCATAGATAGGTTTGGCAGATATATTTTTAATTTTTTGAGGAAGCTCTATACTTTTAGGAAGCCCTAAAGTCAAAACTTGTAAGCAGATAAAATTGATGATTCTTCATTCCTATCTCCTTTCAAACAACCAACTTCCAATTAACTAATTTAAAAATCTCATTGATCTTACATAAGTTCAGAAGCACATATACCTAGCAGCATGAATTTCCCTTTATTTACCCTCTGGCAATAATGTTGCTACATTTCAAGGCACATCTCCTGAATGTGCTCTGGGACTTCCAAATCTGGAACCATTCCGGGTTGACAAGACCTATTTTGATCGCAGTTGTAAAGTCATCATGGACTAGAAAAACGCTGTTCTGTTCTACATTCAGCATGTGGTGCTTATTTTGATTTTTACACATTTTAGGTAGAAGAGGAGTGATGCCTGGATGTGCAGGGAGGAGGGAGGAAAAACAAAGAGCTTTATTTAAGATCTTCCAAAAAATATACGGGGTTTCCATTCAGTATTTTGAATTTGCTTGCCTAAACGATTTTGGCAAAATTACTCTGCATCATCCAGTCACACCATGAAGACAAACATCTCATCCAGCAGGTCCTTATTGTAAGGAAACAGCAAGAAGAGGGAAGAGTGACTCCTGAGTTCCAGTGATTGGGCAGATTCAAGCTTTGGCCATTAAGTTAATTCCAGGATGGATTTCACAAAAGCTCAGGTGGGATCAATACCGAAATAATTGTGATAGATCAAATGTCATTGTATAGAGCAAATGCCATTAGTAGAGCTATGCTAAGGGTCCCAGGCCACTAACTCCTCCAGGACACCATCTGGAGAAGTACTGTAACTGTACACTTAGATGGCCATTTGTAGTGCATGTGTGGTGTTTCCAACAATGAGGGAGTGGTGTGTGTTAGTAATACATAGGGAACGCTGCTTATGAAATTGGCTGCATCCAATTCTATTCCATTCCACATGATCAACACCAGTAAAGAGAAGATCTTGCTGTTGCTTCCCAATCTGAGGAGGGTCACCAGTGTGATTCCTTATTAGGAGCCTTTCAATAGTGGTGTTATCCCCGCCAGCCCCAAAGTAGCCGTGGAGACCTTCACCCAGTGGCCATCTTTTATACAATAAAGAGAGAGCCTAGCTGGTCATGAACAATTTACTCTCCCCCCCAACACCGCCCATGCAAATGAAATTTCTGCTCAGCAAAAGATCCATTTACTTAAGCTCTTATTGCATTTAATTAGCTGCTGGGAAATAAGAAAACGCATTTTTTTTTTAGCAAGCTAACTTATTACAGTTCTACCTCACTTCTGTAGAATTAAACTCAAGTGTTGCAAATGCCTCAAACCAATGTTGGCTTTTGTTAAAGCAAAAAGAAACACTAAATATGTGCTGAAGGTTGTAAAGATTCAGATAAATGAAGGAATCATTTGCTAAAAGTCTGCTCTAATGGACCGAATATTTGCATCCTTTCCCAGATCCATATGTTGAAACTTAGTTCCCAATGTGATGGTGTTTGGAGGTGGGGCCTTTGGGGGGTGATTGGGTCACGAGAGTGGAGCCCTCAGGAAAGGGATTAGTGCCCTTACAAAGAAGAGCTGAGAGAGAGCTTGCTTCTCTCTCTGCTGTCCGCCATGTGAGGACACAGCAAGAAGACAGCTGTCTGCAAACCAGGAAGCTAGCCCTCACAAGACACCACATCTGCTGGCCCCTTGATCTTGGATTTTACTGTCTCCGGAATTGTGAGAAATAAATGTTTGTTGTTGAGCCACCCAGTCTGCAGTAATTTGTTATAGCAGCCTGAATGGACTAAGACACACACATGTGTAAAGCACTGTGCTGAGCCCACAGGTTTGGAGTGAGGTCTGCAAAGACTGGAACACAGGCCTTGCTTTCCACAGCCTCCCAACTCTGGGTCAGGGGGATAGGTTCCGATGTAATAATTTGAATACAGGGCTTCCCTGGTGGTGCAGTGGTTGAGAGTCCGCCTGCCGATGCAGGGGACACGGGTTCATGCCCCGGTCTGGGAAGATCCCACATGCTGCGGAGTGGCTGGGCCCGTGAGCCATGGCCGCTGAGCCCACGCGTCCGGAACCTGTGCTCCACAGTGGGAGAGGCCACACAGTGAGAGGCCCGCGTACCACAAAAAAATAAAAATAATAATAATAATAATAATAATTTGAATACAAGTTGGCTAGTGATAATCTTGTAATCACCTATAATGGAAAAGAATCTGAAAAGGAATATTTTATACACACACACACACACACACACACACACACACATACATACATACAACTGAATCACTTTGCTATACACCTGAAACCTTGTAAATCAGCTATACTTCAATTAGGGAATTCTCTGGTGGTCCAGTAGTTAGGACTCCATGCTTTCACTGCCATGACCCAGGTTCAATCCCTGGTCAGGGAACCTAGGTCATGCAAGCTGCGGCGTGGCCCAAGAAAACCCAAAAAACCAAACAACAAAACAAACAAACAAATAAACAAATGATACTTCGGGACTTCCCTTGTGTCCAGTGGTAAAGAATCTACCTTACAATGCAGGGGACGTGGGTTCGATCCCTGGTCAGGGAACTAAGATCCCACGTGTCGCAGGCAAATATAAATAAATAAATAATAAATCTTAAAAAAAAAAAGATACTTCAATTTTAAAAATTAAAAAAAATTTTTTTTCAGGAGAAGGAAGGATTTATAGCAAGTAAGGAGAACACCAAGGATCTGTCCCAAAGCAGTGTCTCCAAAGAAATCAAAATTATTTTTCAAAAATTGGCTAGTGATAAAGGCCATTGCAGGAGTGCAAGTGCATGGGGAGAAACTGACCAGGCTGTTAGGCCTGGGGAGGACTTTCAGGGTGGGGTTTGAACAAGACCTGGAAGAAGTGGTTAAACAAGCAGTGGCTACAGGGAGGGTAACCTGGGCATGAAAAATAGACACCGAGTGTAGACATTTTGGGGGGAAGTGACTGAGATAGCAGTGAGTGTGTCAGTGAATTGGGAGAAGGGCAGCAGAAAGGAAGAGGAGGCCATGTGGGGACGTTAGGCAGCCAGGTGGCCAGGTAATGCCGTCTGCATTTTGCACACCCTGGAGAGCGGGCGTCTCCTAGAATTCTGTCCTAGGTGTCTCTCTTGCCTTACATTAGTCCTGGCCCTGATTGTACAGAACAAACAACCAGAAGAGCCCTTAGGCTCCCAGCCTGTGACCTCTCAGAGGGCAGGGATCATGTATTGATATTTTTTTTGTTGTTGTTGTTTGTTTGTTTGTTTTTGTTTTTGCGGTACGCGGGCCTCTCACTGTTGTGGCCTCTCCCGTTGCGGAGCACAGGCTCCGGACGCGCAGGCTCAGCGGCCATGGCTCACGGGCCCAGCCACTCCGCGGCATGTGGGATCCTCCCGGACCGGGGCACGAACCCGTGTCCCCTGCATCGGCAGGCGGACTCTCAACCACTGCGCCACCAGGGAAGCCCCTGTATTGATATTTTTATTTGTATATTTATCTTTATATTCCCTATGCCCTCGTGTTGGGCAGAGAGCATGGCACCAAGGAGACTCTCAATAAATGTTTATTGAATGAATAAATATTTGTTTAACGACACAGTCAGGGCAACCAAGGCAAATATTGTCAGCAAATAAATACTGGCCTCTAAATAATCAGTCTCCAAACAGAAATTCAGCAAGGTAGAAAGAGTATTTGTTACATTAATGTGTGGAGGGAAGACCTTGCCCTGGAATGAGTTCAGTATTTAAAACTTATTTTCCAATGTGTAGAATGCGTATAACTTGGTCTGATACCCTTAACACTGGTCTGATACCCTTAACACTGGAACAAATGCATGATTCACAATACAAAACTCCGAAGTAGAAAAAATGTTCTGTAAGATTTATCCCATTCAGTGTGCTTTCCTCCTACATCCATTCCTGGAGGGAATATTTTTTGAAAGAAATACAAATAGTTCTTTTAAAAAAAATACATAAGTGTCACTCTATTGTTAGATTTGGGGTTGCTATGTTACTTCATTATATTAAATGTCACTTCTGCTCATGCAAGAACAATCTTTCTTTTCCTTCTCTCTTTTTTTTTTTGAGGAATAACGTATCTGTGGCCTAAAGAAACATTCATTTGGGAAAGTGAATTCTTAGCACAAAATTTGTAATAATGAATTCAGCTTTACTTTTATTCTAATAGAGTTTTAAATTCAGGAACAAATAGAAAGGAACAATTAGAACTCTCTTTTCTCTAGGGATCAAAATCAAAGGGAGAAAGACAGCTAATGTCCTTCTTCTACACCCACTTCGTACTGTAAAGTGAAGTAACACACAGTTAGTAGCTTTCTACCAGGTCCCTGGGTTTTAAATAATGGGCAACTCTGGAAGCACTGAATTTACACCCAACTAGAACCGAATTAATAGAAAAAGGTGAGTTAATGATACTCTTCATCTATGATTAAGTATATTCATTGTCTAACAGATAAATGACTTTAGTACGTGTTTTCAGAAGCACAAATTGAGAGGTGAAAATGCCCTGAGATGTACAGAGGGCTCTGCCTTCCTGCTTCTCCACCAGCCTTCTCCCTCCTTCCCCTCCTCAGGCCCACTGCTACAAAAAACAAAACAAAACACTGCAGCTTATTTTTTTAATGTGTTCTCTTGGGGGGATGTGCACAGTAATTAAGAAATATGTCTTAGACTTTTTTTATGCTTAAAATTGCATGAAATAAAAAACACCTGTAACTATCTATTCTGATAATCCCTGTTGATTTTTTAAATTGAAAGCAATAAATATGTTTGGTAAGAAAAATTCAAACTACACAAAAAGGTATACATTTGAACTAAAAGCTTCCTTCTTCACCCAATTACTCTCCTCCTAGGAGACTTCTGTTAATGATTTCTTGAGTGCCCTTTTAGGAAAAAAAAAATGGCTATAGCAGCACATATTTCTTTTTAAAAATTTACGTACATTGATTTATAATATATTTTCCTCTGAACCTTGATTTTTTTACTTAATAATATACCTTGAACATCTCTTTATAACAGCACATATAGATCTACTCTATTTGTTTTATAATGCTCCCTAGTATTCCATTGTATAAAGATACCCTAATTTATTTAAACTGTCCCCTGCTGATGGACATTGCAGTAATTTATTTGATGTTACAAATAATATTTCAATGAACACCTTTTAACATATATCCTGATGTCATTCTTCATATGTATTTACAAGGTAACCAGGGTTAACGTATACAGTTGCATAGATTGTACACTGCACAAACTGCCTCATCTGTGTGGGCACCAATCACTTTATAGACATCATAACTTTATTTTAAAAGTATTTTATATATATATATTTTTAAAGTTTTTATTGGAGTAGAGTTGATTTACAATGTTGTGTCAGTTTCAGGTGGACGTCATAACTTTAAATACTTATTATGATACTTTCCTGGCAGATAGACATAAAATGTCTTGAGGAAGGGGTTCTTTTTTCTAATTTGCACAGAATCATCACTGCCCTGGGTGAACCACTATCAACAGAACTGCTGAGTCAAAGGGCACATGCACATGGCCTTTTGATAGATATTGTCAAGTTTCCTCCCAAACTTAAGAGCTACAAAAAAAAAATTCCTAGTGGGTAAAATTAGGTGATTTGCTTGTTACCTACTTTCCCTTCCTTTCAGAGGACGATCTAACGTATACTCTCTTGAAGGAACAGAGACCAGTAGGAGAGAGAAGCAGCTGCTCTAGGCCCAGAGCACCTAAAGTCTGCAGACTTGATTCCTGAACAAATATATGTTGATAAAATTGACTTCTTTTTCTCTCTTCTTTTCTTTTTCTTTTTTTTTTTGGCTGCACTGCATACGCGGCATGCGGAATCTCAGTGGAAGAGCGTAGTTTTAACTGGACCACCAGGGAAGCCCCTTTTTGTTCTTTTCTGGAGCAATTAAATGAACAATATTGGGAAAGGTGCAAGAATGCTGTGACGGAGCTATGGTGGGAGGTCGGTATTGTGGGATAAAGATGGAATTGTTGAAATACATCTGTTGTGGGCTATATGAAAGAGTGCTCTATTACTGTAGTTTTCTCCAATCCCTCAAGGAAGAGTCAGCTGTCCCAGTCATAGCCTGGATTTCTAATCCAGTACACATTATAGGGCACTTTTGGACATGGATGTACTGTTCTGTTGGTCAAATTGTGCCTGACGTCGTTCTCATTGTCATAAAATGCCTATACACTTGTCTGTCACTGGAATTCTATTGGATTCTAGTGTAAATGCAAAATTGAAGGAAAAGTAAGTGCAATCCTGAGACCGATTCATTGCGGAGGAAGGAACGTGTGAAGCAATGTCCACAGCAAACTGAAAATGGAGACAAGGAAGGTGAGGGATGGGGGGAAGAAACCAAGGTGGGGAAAGGTCAAGGTTGAGAGAAAGGAAGACCATAGAGAGATTAAGAATGGCCTGTAGAGGTGAGTGGCCGAACCCTCCAGTGACTCTGGTTGGTCAAAGCCGGAGAGGAAGCCCAGCCCCATCAACCAGGTTTGAGACTTTGGGCAAGTCCCCTGCTCACTCTGCCTGTCCCTCAGTTTCCCTATTTGTCAAAGAGGCCTGAGAATGACCCCCTTCCTAGGATTGTGGGGTACAATGTGACAAAGAGCATGAGAATGCTTGGGGATGTTAAAAGCAGGGACAAGACGACATGTGGTCATGTCTGTGGTCTTGATCTGCCTCTCACGGTGCTGTCTATTGATCCAATTCTCTTCTAGGATGGAGCTCGCGTAGCTTTCTCCCTGGGCCCTTGCAGAAACAGGAAACTAACACGAGAATCTTCAAAGTTTGCAAAACAGCATGGCCTGTGATGAATCTCTAGCAACTATCAGGGGCAGATAGCCTAAAAAGGTGTTATTATGTATTTCCCTCTCGTGATAAAACTCTAATCTGTTTTAATGTTTCATCTTCAAGGACAAAATGCAGCTGACAGCCGGCCCCGAGCTTGTTTAAAGGACAGCGGCGTTCCTGGAGGTAGTCACTTTGCCTTTCATCAGGATGAGTTCTGAGGGAGAAGCCTCAGCGCCCAGCTCAGGTAGGACAGCACAGAACATTTTCTGGATTCAACCGATTCCACTAAACCTTGTAGTTCAACACAGTTCATTGATTGCTACAGATTTAACCAGATGGGCTGGAAAATGTTTATATACGTTTATGGTTAATTTTTGGAAGTAGGGGTGTTGGTGATGGTGTGAATTAATGTCTCAGATAGGAAAGGTGTTTAAACTTGAACTTCTTCTTCTTCTTTTGCTTTTATTTGCATTTGTTTAATGCTGAATTTATTCTTGCACCATAAGTTTTTGCTTCTTCAGTTTCTTCTGGGGTATCTTCTTTTCTGTGCAACAATCTGCCCCTTTTCAGTAAGGCTCACTGGATGGTGGCAGAGGGAGTTCACGCAGGGGTGAATCGGACCATGAGCTCTGTAAACCCAGAGGCACATCTTGGGGCTTTGTTCACCTGGATGAGCTCAATGCCCAGAGAGAATTGACACCAGAGCGCTTAAGTTCAGCATTACACTCTGCGGGTTAAAGCATTTGCAGAAAACACTCAGCACTCTTTACGGGCCACCAGTGCTGTACCAGCCCCACCGCCGTCGTGACGATGGAGGCGCACACATTGCTTCTGCAAAGTGACATCTTTCAGAGGCTTGGCGGTGTTTTTAGATATGCACACTTTGGTGGTCTGGGCAGTGAACATGGAGATTTGAACCTCTTGATTTGCATGATTCTGTCAGCTTCCTGGGTCAAGTGAGTAGCGAAGCATTTTCAGAGATCATTGCAGGCTATTTACAGAAGAGTTTGAAATATATTCTCGCATCCCGGTACTAATAACGACTGCCAAGTAATATAGTCAGGAAAACAGAAGGCAGGACAGCTGGACGGTGGGCTGGATAAGGAAACGGCTGAGAGCGGCTTTCTGTTCATAGTTTGTAGAACTGGAGAGACTTCACAGGCTCCTGCTTCTCTGTGCCTGAGGGTATTTGAAGAAGAAGGATAAAGCCAGCGCTTCTCCCTGTGGCATCTACTATACTCAAAGATTTGAAACAAAAGACTGTTGCTTTTATATTAAAATAAACCAGATATGTAGTAGAGTGGGAAGCAAACAGGGGGCGGGGTGGCGGGTGACGTTTGAGAAGAGCTTCCCAAGGGGTTTCCGCCTGCCACGGGCAGCTCTGGGCTCCCATCAGTGCCGGGGGCTCGTGGAAGAGTCTGGGGAGCACGAGGTCCCCTGGCTCATCCAGGGTCCTCCATCTGGGACCCCGTGCCCGCGCTCCTCCTGTCTCCCGGAATGCCTTTGCCTTTCTTCTCTGCCTCTCCCTGCTAAACCAGTAAGCCCAGGTGCTGATGCACCTTCTTTTATGAAGGATATCCCGAGGGACTGCTCTTCATCACCTCCTCTCTATGGCCCTTACCGAGACCATATCTCACCTGCGTTCCCAGTGGTCTCCAGAGGGCACAGTGCCACCTGATGCACGCTCTGCCTTGTTGAAAGTAGGATCCCCATAAGCCTTTGGAGAACAAGGAATGAATGAATGAGAAGTTGGCATTCCCAATTAGTGGCTCAGCAGACAGCCAATTTGATTTCTTTTTAGAAGTGAAAATCAAGACAGACTTTGGCCTGACCTGGGGGAAGTTTCTGAAAGAAGATGAGAGGGAAGAAGTTAAAAACCATTCCTTTTAACAGAGTTTACTGATGAGACTATGCACAAGGAGGGGCTTCTGAAAATCCTGACACTAGAGATCAAGCCATGTTGATTGCTGCTGTCATTTGTCTTCACTTCCCAAGTCTAAATCAAAAGTGAATTGCTGACTGATTCATTCTGCCTGTTGCCCTTTTCATCAGTAATGCAGACTCAATAATTACCCTCTTTTGATTTTTTCCATCAGCCTCTGCACTTCTGACAGTAAGGAAATATTAATTGAGAGTGAAAACTGAGTTGTTAAACAATAAAATTAAATAATTATGGTATGTGAAGGACATCATCTCATCAGCCCATCAATCTGTTGCAATCGAATTATCAGAGAGACTTCCCTTCTCATTCCCAGAAAAACTGTGCTGCTTCCTAAGGCCATGTTAGGAGAACCTTTGTTCTTTTGGCATCATGTCCCGGTCTGGATGCTTCCCAAGTCTGTGCTGGGTCTGGGACTCTTTGGGGCTGTTAGCTGTGTCCTTTGTGGGAAGTGTTTAATAGAGCTGAATTTGGATCAATAAGTCTCCTGGGTACCAATTCTGGTTGTGCCCTGATTTTCTCTGTGACCTTAAGCCAACCAGGAAACTTGTCTGCCCTTTTGTTTTCCCATTTGGAAAGTGAGGAAGACATTATTTCTCTGCAAAATATCTCAACACCTGAACACAAAGAAACTTTAGACACGAGGGGTTATTAAGAGTCTATCTCTGTGACAAAGTGAGAGGGAGGCCTGGACATATAGACACTACCAAACGTAAAATAGATAGCTGGCGGGAAGCAGCCGCATAGCACAGGGAGATCAGCTCGGTGCTGTGTGACCACCTAGAGGGGTGGGATAGGGAGGGTGGGAGGGAGGGAGACGCAAGAGGGAGGAGATATGGGGATATATGTATATGTATAGCTGATTCACTTTGTTATAAAGCAGAAACTAACACACCATTGTAAAGCAATTATACTCCAATAAAGATGTTAAAACAACAAAAAAGAGTCTATCTGTTGTATTTCTGTCCATGGTGTGTGGGGGGGAGATTTCAGTCCTGAGTCACCAGTGAGACTTGGCAGAGAATCCTTATACTTGCAGCACAGATTTTATTTCTCCAGCTGCTCCTGTGGCCTGGTTTAATTTTATCTTCTTTTTGGTCATCCTAAGCACTGCACGGATTAGTTCAATGCAAGGATATGACCTCCTCGATCTATTCTCACTCTTGGCAGATAACCCAACTCTGGTCTTACTGAGAAGACGGAGGCTGATTTGGATGAATTGAACTCGCTCATCCTCATTTTCACGCTGATGGATCTCCATCTCTGCGGTTGTCTCCCAGTTTCAGATAAAAAGAGGAGGCATCTCTCTCCCTCCTCCCCAGAGCTAACCCTGTCCCCTGTCCCCTTGACCCCTCCCTTCAGCTCTTCCTATTTCGCTTTTCACTGCTTGCATTACCCAACTCTTAGGCCTCCCTTGCAACTGTTTTCAAACATGCCCAAGCTTTATTCTATTTTAAAATCACACAACAAAACCAAAATGCCTTTCTTGACCTTGCTGTCTCTTCTAGTCTATTTATTGCCTTCCTTTTGCAGCAAGATGCCTCCATTTCCTCTTTCCACATAGCCCCTGAGCTCTGCAGTCTAGCTTCTTTGTTGAAATTGCATTCTCAATAGTCACTTGGGTGCCCTTGTGCACCCAAAGAGGGCTTTGTTTTAGCCTCATTCTTATTTTCTCAGGGCATTGGTTTTCTGTCCCTCTGCTTTTTTCTTCCAACCTTCCACTCTGATGTACTTCTCTGGTTTATATTTGCCCATCTGACTCCTAGTTAGATTTCCCAAACTTGTCTAGCATTGTGGCTAAGGGTCTAGGCTCTGACATAAGCCTGCCTGTGGGCGAATTCTAACTCTGCCACTAATTAACTGTGTGACCTTGGGCAAGGTCATCTCTGTGCCTCAATTTCCCCATTATGAAAATGAGGATCATAATAAGAGTCCTAACATAAGAATCAAACAAGATAGTCTATGCAGTATTCACCCCAATGTTTGGCACATAGAAATAGTCAATGAACATTGCTTATTAGCATAACAATAAGCTCCTAGAGCTTTGAAAATGTAACTTTTTCCTTTTAGGACACATTGCCCACATCACCCAACACAGAGCCAGACAATAAATAATTATTGGTAAATAGATTCTCGCACTTGGATGGAGAGTCCAGGGAAGGATGGGGGGAAGGAAGCTCCCCAAATCTGCAAGTACCCAGGTTTTTTTGGTTTGGTTTTCCCAATAAATCATTTAAATTGTTGAGAGTTTAAATCAGTCGTTTCAGGTCCTGTGGTGTTTGTTGGGCTGGAAGGGGCATCAACGGTAAAGCTTTGGCTGGTGGTACACCAATCAGTCACAGTGAAGCTACTTGGCCTGGAGCACAGTGTCCTGTCCTGAGATTAAAAGCTGCTCCAACAGGGATTAGGGAGGGAAGCGCTGCAGCGGCTGCGGAGTACGGAGGCTGCCTGGAACCGGTCCATTGAGTGATGCTGCCATCTAGTGGTCTCACGGGGAACGGTGCTAGACAGAGCCCTTTCATTCGGTGCAGGGGAAGGACCCTAGAATTGCAGTCTTTTCTTTAGAAACTGTGGGTGGGACTCGGAATGAGGGACGAATAAGGGGCAAACACAGCATAGGAAAGGAGGAAAAACACCTCAGCACAGTTTGGCGAAGTAAAGGGCCCAAGGGATGCTTATGCCCACCTAGAACAACCTTGTGGGTATCAGAGGACAGTTCCCTCCCCCACTTCAATTCCATCTAAACTTTGATTTTTTTTTTTCTTCCTCATATGAGTCTCTCTTTCCAACACTCTGCGCTGACCCGTTATCCTGAACAGACCCTGCTTCACCTTCTCATTTCCCTTCTTCTATGTTAGGAGCTCAGGGCTGGGAAAACTGACCCGCCTCATCCCATCTGGCTGCTTCCCGAGGAACAGCCGCTCTCCGCGCCGCCCAGGACCTGAGCTTCAGCCAAACCGCGCTTCTTCACCACGTGACCGCCGCAGGTAAGGGCCGGCTGCTGGCTGGGGCGACCCGGGCTGCGGCGAGGAGAGGCTAAGGTCCACTTGGGTTCCCCAGTCCCTTCTGGAATGTCACTCAGGTCGTCGTATCAGAGAGCTGACGTTCTCTTTGTAAAAATGTACTAGGCAATGTTGATGAAGCCGTTTTTTCTTTTCACAAACTATTTCAATCCATCTATGATCAATAGATGGATTATAGATTGTTATATTAAGACCACTGTATTAAGAGCTTTAGATGGGAGAGGACTGAAGGGAAGGTATGGATGCTTCAAACTGAAGTGTCTCTGCCGTGTGTCCGTACCTGGTCAGCGCGCAGGACACCGTCTAGGAGCTGGATATAGGCTTAGAACATAGTGATGGAAAGTATAGATTTTGGAGTCTGGAACTCTGCTCTGCCACTACTAGCTATTTTACTTTGGGTGAGTTGTTTGTATTACTCTAAGCCCCAGTTTCTCCTCTAAAATGGGCGTAAGTAAACCTGCCTCTCAAGATGATTGTAAAGGTTAAGTGAAGTACAGAAAAGACCTCATATTTGAGATATTGGGACTGGATTTTAGAAAGCTTATGGAAGAAGTTGGTTAAAGCAGTGAATTATAAAAAATGATACGTAATCAAATATTTTACCTTAAAATATAGAATTTCCCAATCTTTAATGTAGGGCCATGGCCTTTTCTTTGAACATGGGTCCTCTAGTGGGCATTTTTTGATGTGTCTCTCTTGCACATGCCACACGCATAATACTTCATCTATGAGTTCTAGTTTTGGTTTCTGTCAATGTAGTGAGACTTTAAAGGCTTCTGGGAAGATGCGTGTAAAATCACTTTCTGTAAGATCATCCCAATTCCAGTAAATCATTCCAGATTATTAAGGCTGTTTCCAAACTTCTGTCCACATGAATCCTAATTGGACAGCAGTTATTTTTAGCAGCTTCCCATTGTTGAATCCTTCCAAAATATTCAATTTTGCTTTCACAGAAACAACTTCCTTTCTTTGTATACTCCTATTTCATCAGTTTCTATAATATTTAAATTTCACAATTACAGTAACAAGTACAGCTGTCATAAACTGATTCTTGGTAAGCCTATGAGGACTAGTGGAGCAGAAGTTAGCAGTGGGTACTGTCAGCCACAAGCATTGGTTGGTACTGTTCGTGGAGGGCCTGCAGAATACAGTTAACAAGTAGAGGTCAGCTAAACAGGCTCTCCTGCAGTGTATACAGAATGCTAAGTATAGTGCCTAGTATATACGTGTCCAGTAATAGTAGCTACTAATATTGTTATCATTAATACCTTCAGTGTTGGAAGGATTGTTACAAATCTAACAGTTTCTTCCCCTCATTTTACAGTTAAGATCAAAGTATTATGTAATTTTGGCCTTCATAATATAGATTTTGGCTTTAATAAGTTAAAGGATTATTGACGATAAACGTAATATTTTGAGTCAGAAGGATTTAAATTTGCAAAGGCATCTGGGAGTCAGCATAAAACACAAAACTCATCTAAGTCACCCCAAATCCATGCCTGTTCAGGAAGACCAGGTAGGACCACAACATGGCAATGAAGACAAGCTGCAGGGTCGTGGTGACGGTGAAACTGTCCCCATCGGAGACAGGGCATTAGCACAGAGGGAAGGACTTCCCAGAGGCGGAAGAATTCGTTGAAGAACGTACACAGGGCTGAATGAAACTACAAGCAGAGCCTTGCCTTAGGTGTCCAGGTGTCCTCCCGGACTCAGTCACACTAGACGAGGCACCTGGGAAACCCAGAGCAACCTGCCAGAAGGAGGACCCAACACTCCCAGCAAAGAACGACTGTTTGGGGGCGAGTGGGTTTGTAGGTGGAGTTATGAACACCTAAGAATTCTTTGAATCCATATACTCTGTTTCTTCGTAGTTTATTTACAACATTCCTCTGAGAGCTCCTGTATTGCAACAGGTTTGTTTGATTGGGTTGGGTCAAAAGGACTTAATTTGCCAGAGAGGAGGAGGGAAGCCGGCAGCAGGGCACTTGGGTGGAGGGAGGCCTTTAAGAAGCTGCAAGCTCAGGAGACACAAAGCTCAGGTAAGGGGCTCTGCAGCCCCGAATGAACTTTTCTTCTGTGTTATTCTTTTTTTTTTTTTTTTTTTTTTTTTTGCGGTACGCAGGCCTCTCACTGTTGTGGCCTCTCCCATTGCGGAGCACAGGCTCCGGACGTGCAGGCTCAGCGGCCATGGCTCACGGGCCCTGCCGCTCCGCAGCATGTGAGACCTTCCCGGACCGGGGCACAAACCCGTGTCCCCTGCATCGGCAGGTGGACTCTCAACCACTGCGCCACCAGGGAAGCCCTGTGTTATTCTTTAAGCAAACTTTTAATTTAAGAATAGTATCCAACAGGTGTGTACAAATCATAGCCTGTGCAGCTCGATGTGATTTTAATTTTATTTCGAAAGTGAAGTTCAATGTGCTTCACACACGTGTGCCCTCCCTCCCCAGGTCTCTGCAAAGACACTGACCTCTCCCCTCTTGTGCCCTCTGGCCCCAGCTCTTCCTCCCACTTCCGGGACCTCTTATGCCAGTGGCCTCAGGTGAGTGGAGTATGTCACTTCTGGAGGTGGTTAATTTCCTCTGGAGTATTCCGGGGGTTCTTCTCACCAGTGTGTGTGTACCGTCACAAGGCACCTTGTAAAAACGGGCAGCGCTCAGGCCCTCCACTCCCTGAGACTGATCCTGTAATTATGGAGCAGGCCTGGGGCTTAAAACAAGCACTCTGGGGGATTCTGATGTAGGAGGCCCAGCCAAAGAATGCTTTGCTTTCTCTGCACCAAACATGGAGATGAGCCCTGATGACCCGAGACTGAACTAGATCACAGTTTTTATCTTGTGCTGCGGAGGCGGTGGGAGGTGGTGAGCCCTATGCTTTTCTTTCATTTTTATTAAAACTATTCTTATTTATTTATTTATTTGGCTGCGCCGGGTCTTAGTTGTGGCATGCGTATGGGATCTAGTTCCCCGACCAGGAATCGCAAACCCCAGCCCCCTGCATTGGGAGTGCGGAGTCTCAAACACTGCGCCACCAGGGAAGTCCCCCCCTGTGTTTTTCTAACCACACGCTGAATCTCCCAAGCAAGGCGCTCAACCCTCATGTACTTTGCTCTGCTTGAGAGCCTTCCATGACCTTAACTTCTAGATGTGCCTTTTAAGAAGTGACAAGGCAGGATGCTTGGCTTCTGAGGCCTGGGGAAGTGGCCTTGGGCGGCTAAAGCCCTCAGCTGCTGTGCTAATACTGCAAGAGAAGGCCCGTGTGAGGAACAGGAAACCACGTTTGCTTTCCTTCCCAATGGAGAGAAGCTTCAGGCATGATTTTCTTATGCCTCAGAACAGGGCCACCAGCTGTTTTTTAATGAGGTCTGTGCCCCCCTTGGTGAGTGACCATCAGCTTGAGGGAACTTTGCTTCTTCTAAGCTCCCCATACCCCACTGTCCGGGGCCCATCGGCTCTGATCCAGAGCGTTCAACCTGGGGAGTGGCAGGTTCCATTGATACAGAAGCTTGTGTCCAGAAATTCCCCAGAAAGAAACAGCCAAGCATGTTTTCTGCCTGTGTGATTTTTTTAAAACTTCTTGTTCTGGAGAGGAATCGCATAGTAATGCTGGTTTCTTTCTGTTAATGCATTGGTTCTCAAAGTGTGGTCCCCAGACCAGGAACATCCCAGCATCACCTGGGAGCTTGTTACAAATGCAAATTATTGGGTCCTGCTTCAGATGTACAGAATCAGAAACTCTGGGGACTGGGTGTGGGAATCTGTGTTTTAACGAGTCCTTCAGGTGATTCTGATGCAGACTCGGGTGTGTGAACCACTGGCTTAATGTAAAGTGTATGGGAACACCTTTTCACTCAAAGAAAATCTTGCTAGTTAGTGGGAGTGCAATTTTCTGGGGTGGGTGGGTGGGTTGGGCTCCCTCATTTCCATGGTGAGGGGAGGTCTGCAGGCCAGAGATGGAGAAGAAATAGAGAATGCGGCTCTGGGGTAAAAAGGTGTATTTATGGTTCTCTTGAGTGTCTTCTGACCAAGGGAGCATGACCTAAACCTGCTGGCGGGGGAGAGGCACAGAGATGATGGAGAAACCAAATCCCCATGTACCTCCAGGTCAAACAGAGTCAAATGTTCCAAAGCACAGCTGTTTAACAGGACTGGGCTCTATCCGTAACTTGCATTAAATAAGTTCCAAACTCCAGTAAAATCAGCGTGGCCAACCTGCCCTTGTTTGCCCAGGACTTTCCTGGTCTTAGCACTGAAAGTCCCATGTCCCAGGAAAGCCTTCAGGGCCAAGCTCCAGTGTGTGTTTTTTGCACACCACCAATCAGTTCTCCAGTTCTCGGTGGATACTGACTGGGTGTCCTACATTTCAGTTCAATTCACTTCAATTCAACTCAGACACTATCCACTTGAAAATAGCGTGAGATCCCACAGGTTAAGGGCTCAGTCCCCATAATTTAGAGGCCAATCACAAGTCCACGTTGTCACCTGTGCTTGTGACCAACATGCTAAAGATTGAAGGTTCCCACAACCCTGTCCCTGGGTTCGATTAATTTGCTAGAGCAGCTCATAAAACTCAGAGGAACATTTTACTTCCTGAATCACTTGTTTATTATAGAAGGATGTAACTCAGCAACAGCCAGATGGAAGAGATGCATAGGGCAAGACATGGGGAGAGGGCAAGGAGCCTCCATGGCCTCTCCAGGTGCACAATTCTCCCTAAATCTCCATGTGGTCACCAATCCGGAAGCTCTCTATCCTTTTGGTTTTTTTGTAGAGGCCTCATTACTTAGGCACGATTGCTTAAATCATTCACCACTGGTTACTGAACTCAATCTCTAGCCCTCCTCTCCTCCCAGGAGAAGAGGGGGTGAGACTGAAATTTCCAACCATCTAATTACAGGATTGGTTCCCCTGGCAGTCAGCCCCCACCCTTAGGAGACCTAGGGTCACTTCATTAATATAATAGAAGATACCTTTAATCACTTAGGAAATTCCAAGGGTTTTGTGCCAGGAATGGGGACAAAGACCAAATATATATTTCTTATTATAAATCACAATATCACAGGGACAAAACAAGATGATTGGTCACTGGTCACAGTGGCGCAGTGGTTGCGCAGAAAACATGCTTGGCTGTTTCTTTCTGCGGAATTTCTGGACACAACCTTCTGTATCAATGGAACCTGCCACTCCCCAGGTTGAACGCTCTGGATCAGAGCCAATGGGCGCCGGACAGTGGGTATGGGGAGCTTAGAAGAAGCAAAGTTCCCTCAAGCTGATGGTCACTCACCAAGGGGGGCACAGACCTCATTAAAAAACAGCTGGTGGCCCTGTTCTGAGGCATAAGAAAATCATGCCTGAAGCTTCTCTCCATTGGGAAGGAAAGCAAACGTGGTTTCCTGTTCCTCACACGGGCCTTCTCTCGCAGTATTAGCACAGCAGCTGGCGCAGTGGTTGAGAGTCCGCCTACTGATGTAGGGGACGCGGGTTCGTGCCCCGGTCCGGGAAGATCCCACATGACGCGGAGCGGCTGGGCCCGTGAGCCATGGCCGCTGAGCCTGCGCGTCCGGAGCCTGTGCTCCGCAAGGGGAGGGCCAACAGCGGTAAGGGCCCGGCGACCCAAAAAAAAAAAAAAAAAAAAAAAAAAGTGCTAATCAAACCCATAATGGCATACCGCTGTACACCCACTAGGCCGAATGTAATAATAATAATTTTAAAAACTGGAAAATAACAACAGTTGGTGATGTGGGGAAACTGGAACCCTTGCACATTGCAGCCACTGTGGAAAACAGTTTGGCGGTTCCTCAAAAAGTTAAACGTAGAATCACCATATGTCTCAGCAATTCCATTCCTGGGTATATACCCAAAGAATTGAAAGCAGATACCAAACACTTGCACACCATTGTTCATAGAAGCTCTATTCACAATACCCAGAAGGTGAAAACGACCCAGGTGTCTAACAACAGATGAATGGATAAACATATGTGGCTTATCCATATGATGAAATACTGTCCGGACCTAAAAAGGAATGAAGTACCCATACATGCTACAACACGGATGAACCTCAAAAACGTCATGCCAAGAGAAAGAAGCCAGACACAAAAGTCATAATATTATTTGATTTCCATTTATATTAAATATTCAGAATAGGTAATCCATAGAGACAGAGAGCCAATTAATGGGACTGGGGAGAGGGCAGAATGGGTAGTGATTTTTTAATGGGTATGGGGTGTTTTTTTGGGGTAATGAAAAAGTTTTAGGACCAGATAAATGTGGTGGTTGCACAATGTTGTTAAAATAGCTAATTGTATGTTACATGGATTTCATCTCGGAAAAAAAAAAAATCAGTGGTTCACTCTTATCTACAAAATACAATTAAAACTAAACTCTTTAGCAGTCAGTCCTTCACAGCAGGCCTTTAATTACTTCCTGTAGCCTTATCTTTTACCACTCTCCTATTTTAACTGTTATTACTACCACTACCATGATACTACATAGAATCCCATTAGAATCCCAATGTGTGAAATACGCTCTGCCTCTCCATTAAAGCTCACCCACATGCAGTGGAACGTCTCTACCAGTTCTTCCAGCCCACAGTCCTCTCTTATCTCTTGGAGCTCCTAACTTTTCATCCTTTAAAGTGTGGTACTTGGGACCCGGCAGCATTGGTGTCACCTGGGAGCTTATAAGAACGGAAAAATCTGGAGCCCCCGCCCGAAACCCACTAAGTCCAAACCTGCATTTTAACAAGTTCCTCTGATGATTCAAGTGCACATTAAAGTCTGAGACGCACTGGTTTACTTTAGTGGGTCTCAAGTCAGGCTGTAGATCAGAATCACTTTGCAAGCTGTATTTATTTATAATGTATATTTTAAATAATATATACACATGGAAAAATTACAAATTCTATATCTCGTAAACAAAGAACAAACAGCATTGCTCTGGCCATTCGGGTTTTGTGTTTCCATACGAATTGTTAAGTTTTTTGTTCTAATTCTGTGAAGAGTGTCATTGGTAGTTTGATAGGGATTGCATTGTATCTGTAGATTGCTTTGGGTAGTATAGTCATTTTCACAATATTGATTCTTCCAATCCAAGAACATGGTATGTTTCTCCCTCTGTTTATGTCATCTTTGATTTCTTTCACTGATATTTTATAGTTTTCTGAGTACAAGTCTTTTGCCTCCTTAGGCAGATTTATTCCTAGGTATTTTATTCTTTTTGTTGCAGTGGTAAATGGGAATGTTTCCTTAATTTCTCTTTCTGATTTTTCATTGTTGGTGTATAGGAATGCCAGAGATATCTGTGCATTAATTTTGTATCCTGCAACCTTACCAAATTCATTGATTAGTTCTAGTAGTTTTCTGGTGGCATCTTTAGGATTTTCTAGGTATAGTATCATGTCTTTGGCAAACAGTGACAGTTTTATTTCTTCTTTTCCAATTTGGATTCCTTTTACTTCTTTTTCTTCTCTGATTGCTGTGGCTAGGACTTCCAAAACTATGTTGAATAAGAGTGGACATCCTTGTCTTGTTCCTGATCTTAATGGAAATGCTTTCAGTTTTTCACCATTGAGTATGATGCTTGCTGTGGGTTTGTCATATATGGCCTTTATTATGTTGAGGTAAGTTCCCTCTATGCCTACTTTCTGGAGTTTTTTTTTATCATAAGTGGGGGTTGAATTTTGTCAGTAGCTTTTTCTGCATGTATTGAGATGATCATATGGGTTTTATCCTTAAGTTTGTTAATACAGTGTATCACACTGATTGATTTGTGTATAGAAGAATCCTTGCATTCCTGGGATAAACCCCACTTGATCACGGTGTATGATCCCTTTAACGTGTTGTTGGATTCTGTTTGCCAGTATTTTGTTGAGGATTTTTGCATCTATGTTCATCAGTGATATTGGCCTGTAGTTTTCTTTCTTTGTGACATCCTTGTCTGGTTTTGGTATCAGGGTGATGGTGGCCTTGTAGAATGAGTTTGGGAGTGTTCCTCCCTCTGCTATATTTTGGAAGAGTTTGAGAAGGATATGTGTTAGCTCTTCTCTAAATGTTTGATAGAATTTGCCTGTGAAGCCATCTGGTCCTGGACTTTTGTTTGTTGGAAGATTTTAAATTACAGTTTCAATTTCATTACTTGTGATAGGTCTGTTTATATATTCTAATTCTTCCTGGTTCAGTCTTAGAAAATTGTACCTTTCCAAGAATTTGTCCATTTCTTTGTGGCTGTCCATTTTATTGGCTTATAGTTGTTTGTAGTAGTTTCTTATAATCCTTTGTATTTCTGCAGTGTCAGTTGTGATTTCCCCTTTTTCATTTCTAATTCTATTGATTTGTGTCCTCTCCCTTTTTTTCTTGATGAATCGGGCTAAGGGTTTATCAATTTTGTTTATCTTCTCCAAGAACCAACTTTTAGTTTTATTGATTTTTGCTATTGTTTTCTTCGTTTCTATTTCATTTACTTCTGCTCTGATCTTTATAATTTCTTTCCTTCTACTTATTTTGGGTTTTCTTTGTTCTTCTTTCTCTAGTTGTTTTAAGTGTAGGGTTAGATTGTTTATTTGAGATTTTTCTTGTTTCTTGAGGTGAGATTGTATTGCTATAAACTTCCTTCTTAGAACTGCTTTTGCTTCGTCCCATAGGTTTTGGGTTGTCATGTTTTCACTGTCATTTGTTTCTATGTTTTTAAAAATTTCTTCATTGATTTCTTCAGTGATCTCTTGGTTTTTTAGTTGCACACTGTTTAGCCTCCATGTATTTGTGTTTTTTACAGGTTTTTTCCTGTAATTGGTTTCCAGTCTCATAGCATTGTGGTCAGAAAAGATGCTTGATATGATTTCAATTTTCTTAAATTTTCTGAGGCTTGATTTGTGACCCAAGATGTGATCTATCGTGGAGAATGTTCCATGTGCACTTGAAAGAAAGTGTATTCTGCCACTTTTGGGTGGGATGTTCTATAAATATCAATTAGATCTAACTGGTCTATTGTGTCATTTAAAGCTTGTGTTTCCTTATTTATTTTCTGTTTGAATGAATTGTCCATGGGTGTAAATGGGGTGTTAAAGCCCCTACTATTATTGTGTTACTGTCGATTTCTCCTTTCATGGTTGTAAGCATTTGCCTTATGTATTGAGGTGCTCCTATGTTGGGTGCATAAACATTTATAATTGTTATATCTTCTTCTTGGATTGATCCTTTGATCATTATGTAGTATCTCTCCTTATCTCTCGTAACGGTCTTTATTTTAAAGTCTATTTTATCTGATACAAGTATTGCTACTCCAGCTTTCTTTTGAGTTCCAGGTGCATGGAATATCTTTTTTAATCCATTCACTTTCAGTCTGTATGTGTCCGTAGGTCTGAAATGGATCTCTTGTAGACAGCATATATATGGGTCTTGTTTTTTGTGGGTTTTTTTTGGTTTTTTTTGCGATACGCGGGCCTCTCACTGTTGTGGCCTCTCCCGTTGTGGAGCACAGGCTCCAGACGCACAGGCTCAGCGGTCATGGCTCACGGGCCCAGCCGCTCCGCGGCATGTGGGATCTTCCCGGACGGGGGCATGAACCCGTGTACCCTGCATCGGCAGGCAGACTCTCAACCACTGTGCCACCAGGGAAGCCCATGGGTCTTGTTTTTGTATCCATTCAGCCAGTCTGTTTTGTTTGGGGCATTTAATCCATTTACATTCAAGGTTATTATTGGTATGTGTGTTTCTATTACCATTTTCTTAATTGTTTTGGGTTTGTTTTTGTGGGTCTCTTGAGAAAGAAAAACAGAGCTGGAGGAATCAGGCTCCTGGACTTCAAACTATACTACAAAGCTACAGTAATCAAGACAGTATGGTACTGGCACAAAAACAGAAATATAGATCAATGGTACAGGATAGAATGCCCAGAGATAAACCCACGCACATATGGGCACCTAATCTATGACAAAGGAGGCAAGAACATGCAATGGAGAAAAGACAGCCTCTTCAATAAGTGGTGCTGGGAAAACTGGACAGCTACATGTAAAAGAATGAAATTAAAACACTACCTAACACCATGCACAAATGTAAACTCCAAATGGATTAAAGACTTAAATGTAAGACCAGACACTATAAAACTCTTAGAAGAAAACATAGGAAGAAACACTCTTTGACATAAACCACAGCAAGATCTTTTTTGACCCACCTCCTAGAGTAACAGAAATAAAAACAAAAATAAATAAATGGGACTTAATTAAATGTAAAAGCTTTTGCACAGCAAAGAAAAGCATAAGCAAGACAAAAAGACAACCCTCAGAATGGGAGAAAATATTTGCAAATGAAACAACAGACAAAGAATTAATCTCCAAAATATACAAACAGCTCATGGAGCTCAATAGCAAAAAAAACAAACAAACAATACAGTTAAAAAATGAGTGGAAGACCTAAATAGACATTTTACCAAGGAAGACATATGGATGGCCAAGAGGCACATGAAAAGCTGCTCAACATCACTAATTATTAGAGAAATGCAAATCAAAGCTACAATGAGGTATCACCTCATGCCAGTCAGAATGGCCATTATCAAAAAATCTAGAAACAATAAATGCTGGAAAGGGTGTGATGAAAAGGGAACCCTCCTGCACTGTTGGTGGGAATGTAAATTGATACAACCACTATGGAGAACAGTATGGAGGTTCCTTAAAAAACTAAAAATAGAACTACCACATGACCCAGCAATCCCACTACTGGGCATATACCCTGAGAAAACCATAATTCAAAAAGAGGCATGTACCACAATGTCCATTGCAGCACTATTTACAATAGCCAGGACATGGAAGCAACCTAAGTGTCCATCAACAGACGAATGGATAAAGAAGATGTGGCACATATATATAATGGAATATTACTCAGCCATATAAAGAAATGAAATTGAGTTACTTGTAGTGAGGTGATGGACCTAGAGTCTGTCATACAGAGTGAAGTAAGTCAGAAAGAGAAAAACAAATACCATATGCTAACGCATACAGATATGGAATCTAAAAAAAAAAAATGATACTGATGAACCTAGTTGCAGGGCAGGAATAAAGAGGTAGACGTAGAAAATGGACTTGAGGACATGGGGTGGGAGGGCAAAGCTGGGCGAAGTGAGAGTAGCATCGACATATATACACTACCGAATGTAAAATAGTTGGCTGGTGGGAAGCAGCCGCATAGCACAGGGAGATCAGCTCGGTGCTTTGTGACCACCTAGAGGGGTGGAATAAGGAGGGTGGGAGGGAGGTTCAAGAGGGAGGGGATATGGGGATATATGTATACATATAGCTGATTCACTTTGTTATACAGCAGCGACTAACACAACACTGTAAAGCAATTATACTCCAATAAAGATCTATATATAAAAAAAAGAGCATTGCTCACCACTCAGTTCCTCAAGAAATAAGTCCTAACCCACTGCAGTCTTTGACCGACAGTGCACTCTGAGAGGTGTGAGGTGATCCCTCATTGTGGTTTTGGTTTGCGTTTCCCTGATGATCAGTGATGTTGGTGTTGCTCTTTATCTTTTGATGCGACTGTTCCATCTGCTCACCAAGGTGACATCCTGAGGGGGCCTCAGGGATGCGGCTTCTTTACATTCTCACCCTGGCACAGGGCTTTGTGTGACGATGCTTGTTAATGATGAGGCTTCAAAGAGTGTCTGTGGCTCATATGATGATTTGTTCTTTTTTTAGTTCCATGGACCAAACACAGAAAAGAATGCTGGACCAGCCCCTTTGCATCCCCACTGCCCAGCCCAAGAAGAAAAGGACATCAGTGATATCTTTCTTTTCCAAGGTCTGAGACAAATTATTAGGAACAAATGTCCCTGCTCAGCAGCCACTATGTGTACTTGCTCTTCTGCCTTCGTTTGGTTTCTTCCATTCCTTCTACTGAGGTTCCTTCTCCTGAAAAAAAGTTTGATGACAGCTCTTTAAACACAAATAGGATGTTTATATGATAACAAGAAGATGAGTTGGGAAGAATTCAGCTTGCTGCGAACTTAATGATAAAAATATAGAATGAACTGCAGTGAATATTCAGAAATACAGATGAGACTTGGTAATCACCTGAATACCAAATAGGGCTGTGGGTCTCCTCTCCAGCCCCCACCCACTAATAAGGATGGTGAGGAAGCGGTTTGTTCTTGGATCTTGTCTGGATCTTGGTTCTGACCCCAGGACATGTTGGTATGTCCTGTGATGTGCAGAACACCAGGACCTTCCTAGCATCAGGGGTTAAATGCTCTAAAAACCTATCTCTTGCCTTGAAGTTAATTAGAGTTTAGTCCTTTAAGTACGGATTTCTGCATCAGCCACACAGCGCTTCCAATTTGCATTATTTATGCATTTCTTTTCCTAATCTTAATTGCTCAGATGCTCGCATTCTGAGGTAGGACATCCGTCAGGTGCCCTGAAATGCCTGTAGATGTGCTTTGCTAATTGTGTCAAATGCTGTTGAGAGGCTGAGTGAGGTGAGCTCTGAGAATTGACCCTGGGATTTAGCTACACTGGGGGAGAGGGGGTGGGGAGGGGGTATGGATGCCATCAACCTGATTGCAGAAGGTTCAAGGGAGAATGGAGGAGAGCAGCTGAAGAAAGCAAGTATAGACATGTCTTTCAAGCTTTAGCTACGAAGTAGAGCAGAAAAATGGGGAAGGGCTGGGGGAGGGAGAAGGGTCAAGGAATCTCTGCGACAGGAGGAACACAGCTTACCTTGTCCTCTTTAAGGGACCCCTATTCTCAGATCACATCAACACTTCTAAAGCCCCCTTTTCTCAGCTCTGTCACACCCACAACTGCCTAGACACCTCTCTCCATAATGCCCCCAAACCTACCTCAACATTAGCTCTGCATTTTTTTTCTCCACCCCTTTCCCCTTCCTCCATCCATTTCTTCGTTATGTAGATCAAACTAATATATTCCCAGCAAAAACCAGATGTCTTTAGGTGGAGAAATAAGGATTAAAATTGAGCGGGCAACACAGGATTTTCTTTAGAGGGAGGGATTAGGGTTGGCGATGGGTAGGGTGTGACTCTGAACACTCCCAAATCAATACATTTTTGACTCGCCACCCAGGTCTCTTGGAAACTGAGCCTCCAGAAGCAGGAGCCTCTGAAGAATGTGTCTTTCAACTTGGCAGAGAGAGCCTGGGACCCCAGTTTTAAAAAGCGTCATATGGCAATGAGAAGCCTAGGAACTATGGCCTGTGAGACCCCGGACAAGGTAGGAAGGGCAGGGGGCACTCGGCCAGCCCTCACGGCCTGGAGTCCTCAGCACTGGGATGGGGGGCTTCATGTACTAGTTGTCTACTGCTGTGTAACAGTCCATCAGGGGCCTGGCGTTTATTATCTTACAGTTTCCTTGGGTCAGGAGTCCAGGTACCACTTAGCTGCATCCCCTCCTCAAGGTCTTGCAAGGCTGCCATGAAGGTATGGGCCAGACTGCATTCCTTTCTGAAGTTCAGGGTCATCTTCCAAGCTCATGTGGCTGTTGGAAGAATTCATTTCCTTCTAGTTGTAGGACTAAGGTCCTTATTTCCTTGCTGAGTGGCCGCCCTCAGCTCCTTGAGGCCACCCTCTCACAACACGGCAGCTCACTTCTTCACGGCCAGTGGGAGAGTGTCTCCCACTCCTGTCTGCTAGATGGAGTCTCATATAATGTAAGGGAACCATGGGAATGATGTCCGTCACCACTGTCATGTTTGAGAGGCCACAAGCAAGTCACTGGCTCCTTACACACTCAAGGGAAGGAGATTGTACAAAGGCACACGTGACTCATTTGGGGTCATCTTAGGGTCATCACACCTCAGGACCATCAGCCTTGGGAAACAGAGCTGCAGGTAGGATTAACACACAGCTGGACATCACCCTCCAGTGAATTTAATTTTTCTAATCATCAATGCTTGTTTAGTAAAAGATGTTTTCCCCACCTCTTCCTTCAGCATCTGTAAACTTAAGCGACCATTTTGCCTTATCCCCTGTAAAGGTACCCAGTACACCCAGATCACTGGATCGTCCAGGTCCACCACCCTCCTTGACGTGCCCTCCCCAGCCTCACCTACCCATAGGCCATGCTGCAGATTGCTCTCCTTCCAAGACCGAATTGGGCTCTTGGGTTGGTTTAACGGAAGCATTTGTACTTTGCTGAGAGTTGTGGCAGCAGGTGCTGAAGAAAGCCACGGCCTCTTAGTCCAAGTCCCGGGTTATTGGAAGATTAGGAGTGGAGATACTTTTCAACTCATGGGGAGCAACTCCTGTGCTGCTAATGCTTTCCAAACCTTGGTAACAGGTGAGAAAGTATAAAATGATTGTCCTGGACCTGCTGGTGCATGGACTATATGACCCCATGAGTTCTGAAGTCATCCACGAGAACCTGAAGACCCTGACCATCATGCTGGGCAGGATCCAGGGGAAAGGCTCTGGCTCCTTCTTCATAGACATCACCCTTCGGACCAGGACTTTGTTAGATGATGTAAGTGAGACAACGCAGGATGATTCCAGGTTCTTAAAGTCAAATGTGAGCCCTGGTTGGTGTGTTGCTCAGGAAACAAGGCCTCTATTGTTCACTATTTATTAAGAAATCTTGTTGAGAGATTGGTACCGTGCTGGGGGTTATGGACGACATATAAGGACATGTAGGATTTCATCACCGCTCTGCAAGGAGTTTTCACTGTCATGGAGCAGTGAGTACATGTACACTGCTGATGGTGATGCTCATGTGTACTCAATGCTCTCTTATAAACGTAACAGTAAGAGTAGCTTGCACTTAGTGAACCCTTACTGTGTACCAGGCACAGTGCTAGGCAATCTACATGGATTGTCTCATCTAATCTTCCCAATAACCCTGTGAGGCAGGCACTGTTATCTTCACTTTATAGCGGAGGAAACCAAGGCCTAGAAAGGTTAGGTAACTTGCCCACCGTTCACAGAGCCGGTAAGTGGATATGAAGCCAGGCCCTTTGCCCAGGGCCTGCACTCTTAACTGCTGGGTGACAAGGCAGGTAGAGCAAAAAGTGCACAGATACAGAAAACGCGAGGACTGAGAAGCTAATCAGTTAGCTTATCCCAGTTATACACACACACACACACACACATACACACACACACACACACACAGACACACACACACACACACACACACAGAGAAAGATAAGACCTTTAGAACGGGGAACAGAGCGACAGAGAACTTGCATTTACTCACAGAGCGTCTTGCGTGAGTTCCCAACACCTAATTCCCCGGGAGTAACCCAGCGAAAGCGAGGTGCCTGCCACTCACGGGAGGAAGAGAAACCTCGAAATTATAAAACTTGGAGCATATAGAGGAGCTGCTGGGACATTTGCCTCTCCTTCCGCTCAGAGAGGCAGAGAGGCCTTTGCTCTGGGATGTAAACCGGCCCTCTCTGGGGCTGGGAGAGGAAGGTCTCTACTCCACCTCCCTGGCATATAAGCAGATATCTCCGGGCAAGCGTCTCTAAATCTCTCTGGAGGCGTCATCTTAATGGCCAGGGCTTGTTTGCCATGCAAGTATTTTTTAAACCCAGGTCGACTGTAGTGTTTGATCAGGAACTCCTTGTCATGGTGAAACCGGGGAATACTCGTGGGGAGCTGTTTCTGACAGTTTGTATCCCTGTCATAGAGTTCTTCGCTGCCTGCCTGGGCTGTGCCCCATCACATGATTGTCAGACTCCCAGGGGGACAGGCAACCCCTTACACATCTCTGTACATCTCACAGCATTAGGGTCATGCTTCAGGTAGAGTTAGGTCTCAATAAGTGCTAGTTGAATTGAATTAAACACATACAATTAAACACATACACACACACACACACACACACACACGTAGAACAGTGAAGAAAGTGCAACACGAAAGCAGTTTCTGTATGTGTCATGTGTGCTAAAAAATTGTTTTAAATACTTCAGAAGATGATCAGTGGTCTCCACTCTTGCTGAGTGTCTGTGACCCCCATTTCTAGGTGAGGAGGACTGTCCCAGACCAGTCCCTTCTGGTTCACTTGGAGCTGGACAAGATCAAGAAACACTGATATAAAAATCCCTTCACCATGAGTCAGGAGGCTGAGTTGCTACCCTGGTTCGCTGTTCCCTGATGGTGTGACTCTAGGTGAATCACTGAAATGCCCTGAGCCTCTGTCTCCCTAACTGGGCAGGGAGATACTCGGACCAGACAGCTCCCCTGGGAGAGGGAGGAAGGGCCGAAGCCACTGACTTGCAGTCAGGGACAAACCAGCGAATCAGACCCAAAGCAGGGAGAGCTGGCAGGGCGTCAGGGAAGAAACAGAATTGTTATTTCTGCTGCAGGTGGGAGAAACTCAGACCAGGGTAAAGAGAGATGGCCTGGCAAACATGCTGGAAGTAGTAAGCAGGGGATGGGTCGAATGAATTAGGGTGCAGCCCAAAAAAATCCCTTTACGTATTGACGTGGAAAGAGCTCCAAGAGAGAATGGTGAAAAATCAAGGTGTATAACAGTGGGATGGTCCACATCCATTGGTTTAAAAATGTGGGAAAGGGCTATGTAATATATATTTCATTTTTTTCTTCTTTATTTTTTGGAGGAATCACACAAAATTTATGACTTTGTGGGGAGGGAAATTTGGTGGCGGGTGGAGAGGTGTAGGAAGGGAGACTTACTTTTTTATAAACCTTTTTGGTTATTTTGAATTTCGAACCAAGTAAATATAATCAATCTCCAAAATGTTAATGAAGAAAAAAGCTGGGAAGCTGGAAGTAGCACCAGTGAGCCCCCAGTCTAACCCTCTCGTCTGCTGAAGAAGAGGTTCACTGAAGACTCAGCCCGTCTCCGCTCTGTCCCGGAGCCCGGCTGGCTGAGTGCCATAGACTGGATCTGATGTCCCACCTGTAACATGCAGCAAGGGACCAGGGCTGTGCTGTTCTCTGATGCAGCTGCCTTTTGGCATTGACCCGAGGTTTCTTGTTCTGTTCGCGGGGCACCCACAGGAGAATGACAGCCTGAGATACTCGGCCTTTGTCTTGTTTGGGCAACTGGCTGCCTTTGCTGGGCGGAAGTGGAAGAGATTTTTCACCCGTCAGGTGAAGCCGACTTAGGATTCTCTCCTGAGCCATTTACAGGATAGGAATCCCCAGGTTGCCAAGGTGAGTCCGTGACTCTAGCCAGCAGCATGAAACCTCAATGCCATTCCTCAAGGGAGTTGGAATGCAGCCCTGCCGCGTGGAGATGCCAGGCCCTCAGTTCCTGCCAGTTCAGTTACGGACACTCAGCCGCGTATCCATGTGAATCCTGGAGAAAGTGCCTCGTCGATGGCTAATCTCTCTCTGAGCAGGAGTGTTGTTTTCCATTTGCTCTTGCCCCACTTGCCCGGTCCCAGCACCTGTCAAATGCCAGATACACTCAGGTTAATGGTGGGGTGGGGGCAGGGAGGTGCTGCTTGCTCCGTGGGGCACCACCTCCCATCAGAGGAGATTTATTCATATCAGTTAGCTTTTGTCACTGCACCTGGTACAGATTTCCCACCCTTGGCTTCTTAGTTTCCTATGAAGCTTTTGTGTTATTCTTGGAGAAAATGTGTCCTAACCAGGTTGGATCAACCTCAGGGCTGCTTTGGAGCAGGTGAGTGTTTCAAAACCACCAGGAGCAAAGTTTCCACCAAATCACCTGCCTTCTTTAAGGTCACGCATGAGGGAGGGCGAGAGAGAGAGGGAGAGAAAGGTTGAGATTGAATTTAGGAATCCAGCACTACTTTTGATGAGACAATAAGGGCTGTGATAAAGTGTAAAGCTTTGCCCTCCCCACCAGCCCCAAAGTATAGACATGGTCGTTTTATAAGCATAAATCCTTTAAGATTCAAGTTTTCAAACTTCCTGGAAGTTACTTTCACTCTTAGTGGCCCCCAGACCACAGATTGGGTGCAACACTTTTCCTTGCTTGGGATTATAAAACTCTCTAACATTTCTGACAATAAGATGGTAATATTATTTCTCTCAGGCTTGCAAAACAACTTTTCGAGCCTGTTCTCCGTATCTGAGACAAAGGAAGGACTACAGCTTCCAGAGTGAAGAGGACCAAAGGAACCCTAAACTCTGCCGGCAGCTGGTGAGTGAGCAAAGGGCAGGAGAGGTTCTCCCAGGTTCCTTGCCCTCCCAGTGTTAATGCAGAAGGTGGCTGGGCACATCAGGGAGTTACCCCCTTAAAACGACTCAGACCAAGTATGTTTCAACTGTAATTGACCCATAATGCGATGTAAATGGCAAAACACCCAGAGGATTATGCATAAAATATATTGGCAGTTCCAGCTTAGATCGTTGGGTGAAATATATTGGCTGTTTAGATCATCATTTGGATAATGATGCCTCCTCCGCTGAGAATCTGAAGATTGTTTATCCTCATGCTCTGCCTTTGACAACTGTCTGCTCGTTCTAGAGTCAAGGAGGTTTACTGACTTCCTTCCTCACGTGTCCCTTTGCCAATTTCTTTCAGAGCCACTATCATCCAGAGCTCCTGCAGTTCTTCTATGCAAACAAAATCCTGTAAACACAGAGCAGCAGGGAAATGGTTCCAGTGAACACATTGCTGGGGGCTGATATTCCCCCTTTTAACTCTTTGGATACTTCTGCTGCTTCTTGTGATTATGATAGAAAAGGGGGTGTTGGGAGAGCAATTGATGGCAAAAAATAATACTGTGGAATTGTATAATTACACCCAAAGTACATTCTAAATAGCTTTTATATGTCTCATTTTCTCCCCACAGAAATTTGATGAGAAGGTGCATGCTTTAAAACATTTAAAGTATATGTAGATTCAGTGCTTATTTCTCAGCTATTTTCTTCTTAAGGATATCTCTGTCACCAATTTTTATTTTTAATTTTACTTTTAATTTCTAAGGCTTAGGAGAATAACTGCTACCTGAAGTGTTTGTTTTTTTTTAATCTGCTATTGATACTTTGGCATTTGCTATTAATACCTTTTTTTTTTTTTTTTTTTTTGCGGTACTCCGGCCTCTCACTGTTGTGGCCTCTCCCATCGCGGAGCACAGGCTCCGGAGGCTCAGACTCAGTGGCCATGGCTCACAGGCCCAGCTGCTCTGCGGCATGTGGGATCTTCCCGGACTGGGGCACGAACCCGTGTCCCCTGCATCGGCAGGCGGACTCTCAACCACTGTGCCACCAGGGAAGCCCAACACCTTTTCTTGGCGAGACCTATTTAAAGTTGGCCAAGGTACCAAGACATTGGTGTGGAGGGGGATCATTGGCTTCTCATCATCTTCAACAGTCAGTGCCTCCAAGATCATTCCAAACAAGAATTAATAAAGAGAAAAAAAATCGATGAACATGTGTTGAAAAACCTCAAGTTAGTGGTAATGTGTGGAATAATAATAATGAATAACATACATTAAGAATGTTTGTAGTTTACTGGGCACTCTCTAAGCGCTTTGCGAGTATTACTTAATACAGCAAGCTGTGAGAAATGTACTATTACTACCCTCATTGTTTAGGTGAGAAAACTAAGGCACAGGGAAATTGACCAAGATGACCAGTAATTGATGGAGCTGGAATTCAAACCCTGATTTCTGGAGCCTACGTTCAGTCATCGTGTGATACTGCCTTGTTATGGAATAATTGACGGATGGTTAAAAATGTAAAAAAATAAAAGAAATTTTAAACACCCGCCACTTCTGCTCTTCTGTTTGACTCAGTTAACTAACTTTCGCTTTTGTATGTACCAAGTACACATTTTTATTTAATTTGTGAGCTAAGTGTATATTTTTATTAATCATGTCTCGGCTCTTATGTCAATTTTGGGGTGATCAATCCTAGTTATAAGTAGGGTCACATTACTCTTATAAAAAGTTTCAAGAAATCTCTCATAGTCCCTCTCACCTTCCCTCCAACCAGATTGCTACCCAAGCTTCTCCCGGAAATCCTGTTACTACCACTGAACTTGGCGTTTGGCTCATACCTGGAACAACTATGTCCAGTATTGAAAATGGAAAACACAAGAAGGTCACACATGCTACAGAGGGATCTTAATGTCAGTTTGAGAGCGAGGAGCTCAGTGTTTCTGCTGTAGCTCTCCAGAGACAGGACCATGTAACACAGATGAGGGGCGAGGTGTGTCCTAGAAGAGACGGGATGTGGGAGGTGGCCGAAGGGGCACTTGGAGCCAGACATGAATGGGGTTTCTTTCTTCCTGTTTTGAAGCTTGGGTACTTGACCAGGAGCTCTTGGTAGTGACCCAGGCTCAGGAATGAGCTGGTAAGATGCTTCTGAGCTAACAGCCCTCTTCCTTCCTAGATGTTGGCCTGTTTGAAACTATGTTGCAAGGTTGGTTTGTTCTAGAATCTGATGCAGTTCTAGTAAGTGATCAGTAAGTGGTGTGAGAAATGACTGCATTCTGCCAGCATTCAAAAAGGTAGGGGTAGAGTGGGGCAGGCAGGTTACATGCCCTAGAGTACAAACACCTGTGCACTGAATGCCCCTCAGTTGATTAAAATTGTGGAAGACGCTGTTGAATTATTTGACTTTAAGACGTGTGGTAGACTGTTGCTTTGGTGGCCTCCAATGAATCATGCCTCCTGATACTCATGTCCTTGTGTAAATCTCTCCCCTCAGATCTGGGCTGGCTTGGGACCTGCTTTAACCATTAGCATGTTCTGGAAGCACCATGTGCTACTTCTAGGCTATGCTTTAAGAGCCCAACAGCTTCCTCTTTTGCAGTCTGGGTTAAGCCAGCTGCCATGTAAGAAGCCAGACTACCAGAAATGAAGAAGAATGTCTGAAGTCTCCATTTTGGAAGGAAGACCAAGCGAACCACCCAGAGATGCCACGTGGAGGAGAACTGAGGAACCCAACTATACGGTTCAGCCACTCAGGATGGCTCTTCTCTTGCTCTCTGTACATGCCCTGCTCGGCCAGACCCTGCTTCACTCACACGACTATCCAATCCTCTTAATTATAGGGCTTAATTAGCCCCTGGTAACCAATGAGCCCACCTGATGTCAATTCCGCCTATAAATAGTAGCCTCCTTCTCCCCTGAGTAGCAAGACTGCTGGCATGTCCTGCCTGGAGTCTGCCGCACATGGTGGGGTGTTGCTCCAGGACCCTTTGTGTAAGATCCCCCTGTCCAATAAACGTCCCCGCCGCTGTCTCCAGGCTCTTTCTTTGGCCTCAAGGCTGGGCAACTACAAGGCTTGCAGGCCTGCGGGGTGCAGCCCAACACCAACCCATGGTGAGGTCTGAGACCCAGACATATGACACAAGTTGGCCGTTCCAGCCAGACCCCAGTCGTTCAAGCTACTCCACCTGTCATCCTGTGGAAGAGACCAGCTGTCTCCATCAAGCCCATCCCAAATTGCAGAATTGTGAGTAAGTAGTCAAGTGAGTGTTATTTTAAGTCACTAACTTTTGGGATAGTTTGTCACTCAGCAATAAGTAACCAAAAAAAAAAAAAAATTCCTCGTCACTAGTGTTGTCTTTTGGCCAGTTTTGTTTTGCTCTTAATAAGTTCTCTTTGAGTTTATACTTCTAGAAAGTTATGTCGTCAGGGAATGTCAACATGGAGAGCAAGGGCCCATGCCTTGTTTTTATTTCCGTATCTCACTGTATCTATCCCAGCACCCAGCACATAGCAGATGATAAGGAAACATTTGCTAAATGATTGAATAGTTCCAAACTAGTGGGAATAGAGTCCAAACATTAGTTTGCCATTCTGGGCTCTCAGCCACGGGCTCACATGCTTCCTTTCCAGCTTTTTCTTCTGTTACTCTCTTTGCTTCAGTGAAGTTTGGCCCATCTCTTCCCTAAACACTGCTGGGTCTCTTAGGTTCCCTGCCTTTGCTCAGTCTGTACTTTCTGCTTCGAATCCCTTCACTCCCACACCCAGGCACACTCACACGTACACACACGCACATCTCGCGTGTATTTCTTGTCCCTACTCCAAGACCTGGGTCAAATGCCTGATCCCCTCAATCAGGGAAGAACTCGTATCTCGGAATGCTCAGAATATTCTAGCAATCTTCTGCCACTTAACATGTTTTACCTCATTTGAAAGTTTTTTAACCTACAGGTCTTTTCCCCCTCTGTTAGACTGAAGCTGCTAAAGGTTGTGCCCCATCTTGTATATTTTTGTATCTCCTATATGACCTCAAAGGTGCTCAGTAGGTGCTAGTAAATGAATGTTGATTGGGGGAAAAGCCAGAAAGTCATCTGAAGCTATTGTCCCTTGGGAGGAGCCCGTTTTGACAAGTGAGGGTGATCATTTCTCTCCTTATAACCGATTTACAGGTTACTTTTATGCTTATGTATTTAAAGTTTTTCTTCCCCCATGAGATGCCTTTTAATTTGAATGCCAACCTAAAGACAATGCTTTGACATTTCTTACTTTGAAACACTAGACACAGGACAGTTGAATGAATGAAAGAGAAAGGAAAGTTCAAGTGCTACCATGCTAAGTGGTCAGGGAGGGGTGTGCATAAAACTTGGTCCCTGCTTTCAAGTCTCTCATGAAATCGGTCTTTTTAAAGGGAAAGGAGAAGGGAGAGAAAAAGACACAGAAGGAAGTTGAGGACCTAACAAGTGTGATCAGTACTGGTCATCGGTGTGAACAGAATCCTGGAGAGTAATTGAGGGAATGCTTTACATGTTATAAGAGCACTAGAGTGTGGTTTGTGAAGAGGAATGGGCAGCCGAGTAGGAGAGCCAGCAGGTAGTGTTGGTAAAAAGGCAGACACATATTTCTGCTCTTCTATATTTTCCAAGTTTTCTGCAATAAGCATGTATTACTTTTACAATCATAAAACACATGCCAAAATGCTCTTTTAAAATTAAAGGTCAAAATTAAATGCCTATTGGTGTGTAAAGCGATATAGTTTGGAAAGCTTGGGATGGTTATTGTTCACTCTCAAGTAGTATGTGTTTGCCTTTGTCCTTTTGGGGCATTTTTTTTCTTTATTTTTTGGCTGCGTTGGGTCTTAGTTGCTGCACACGGGATCTTTGTTGAGGCATGCGGGATCTTTGGTTGCGGCGTGCAGTCTCTTCATTGTGGTGCTCAGGCTTCTCTCTAGTTGTGGCATGCGGGTTTTCTCTCTCTGGTTGTGGTGCAGGGGCTCCAGAGCGCATGGGCTCTGTAGTTTGAGGCACGCGGGCTCTAGTTGAGGTGCACAAGCTCAGTAGTTGTGGAGCAGGGACTTAGTTGCCCCACGGCATGTGGGATCTTTGTTCTCTGACCAGGGATCAAACCTGCATCCCCTGTATTAGAAGGCAGATTTTTTTACTGCTGGACCACTGGGGAAGTCCCCTTTCGTGGCATTTTTGTCTTAACTTGTTGATGACATAACTTGTTGACAAGTGAAAGGGCTTATGGGTAATTATCAGGGTATTGATGATACTGAATTTACATTCTTCCAGTCTGACCATAGGAGAATAAGTCTCTTGTTTCTATATTTATTTATGTGTTAAATGTTCTTAGAAAATCCTTGGGTTCTAGATAAACCCAATACATCCCAATTTACTGAGGAGAGATGGTTTGATATTCAAAGGCCCCTGTTATTTACCAAGTTAAGCACAGACTTCCAAGCCTGACATATAAGACTCTTCAGAGACAGCAACCTCTAATTTCCCTTGGCTCTTCTTAAATTCCTACTTCCTGAATACTTCACCCTCCATGTCCTTGTTTCCACCCACCATTCCCTGGGCTGATTCCAAATGCCCTTCTTCTTCTGAGGGAGAACAAAGCAGTTGGGAGGATGGGGCCTGGAATTAGCCACCCTCCTGCCCCTCCTCCCAGTGTGAATCTGGCTCTGCCACTTACCCATGTGACTCTGGGTAAGCCAGGGCAACAAGCCTCAGTTTGCTGATCTCTGAAATGGACACAATAACTCAACTCAAAGAGTTGCTGTGCTACAAATATTCAATTAAATAACACTGAGCACTTCACACAGTGCTTGTGTAACAGGGAAGAACAAAATCTGACTCCATGTTGGATCTGTTTCTTTTACATTTAACCTTTGCTCTCTGTTACTTTTTGTTACCATAATCACTAAAATGATGTTGTCTATAGCGGTTGGCATAAATAATGTCATGCCTAGGGGAACCCTGCCCGTCTGCCTGAATGTTAAACTAAAGTGCCTTTGTTCAGCTCACAGGGAGACTTTCTGACAGTGCCCACCTGTGAGTGGCTGCAGAAAAGAAGAAATTAACACATCCCCTCCCTGATGCTGGCCAAGCCAAGAGATATTTTGCAAGACTAATGGCCTTTTCCCTTCACTTCCTCACCTCCTCCCCCTCTCTGTTCTATAAAGGAAACTGGCATCCATACCTTGATAAGATGGTACTCTAGGATATTAGTCTGCCATCTTCTCAGATGCCTAGCTTTCCGAATAGGGTCGCTATTCCTGGCCTCAACACCTCGTCTTCCGGTTTATTGGCCTGTCGTGCAGCAAGCAGAGTGAGCTTGGACTCGGTAACAAATCTGGCTTATAGAAGGTGCTCTGGAAACTCTAGGTAATTTTGCTCCTCACCTGCAACCAGCTCTCCAGATATTGTTCCTTCTCTTTCTGAAGGCACCCAGGTCTTCAGCAAGGCCCACTCTGGCCTGGAGTATGGGGGTGTGAGTCTCATCCCAATTCTCCCCAATGAATGACTGGAGCCCCAGGGGTAGCTGTGCATCCTGCTGCTCACGAGGCCCCCAAGACTGTAGCTTTGAGCCTGGCCCACCACCCATATTCAGTGAAGACGGTTGAGCTTATTGAATTGCAAATGCTGGTGCCTCAACCTAGCCTGAATCTGTCACCTTGTAGGTGTTGGAACGGCTTAATGCATCTTAATAAGAAAGAATCGTAACTGAATAAGAAGAGCAAGTTGTTCTTTTCCACTGGGCTCTTGCTGAGGTGCTGTGACTGCTCAGAGCAGGAGGTGGGCCTTTTCTTGTGTCTTTTCTTCCTCCAGAGATAGCTTCAAGGGCTCTCTTCATTCCGTCCTAACAGCTCTGTTAATCATTCTGTGCTGTATCTTGGGAGTGATCTCTTGTTAATAATTAACGCCTTACCTTCTGTTTCCAAATGTGACTGCTGTAATCATGTTCCTTTCAAGCTAATGAGTTTCCTGGGGCACTTTGCAAATGTTAACCAGGAAATGGCCCAAATGTCTCCCTGCAAGAAGAAGTGTTTTTCAGAAATGTAGATCAGAGAGTTAAAATGTCATTTCTTAACCCATGCTACTAGAGGCACAGGCCACTGCCAGAGCAAAAATATGACCAGAAGTCCGAAGCTTTCCACGTGCTTATATTGACTGCATCAGCAGATATAGCCTCCCTGGAGAAAGAGAGAAACTTGATTCCCAAATGTGACATCATGTGCACTGGAAGGACACAGGACTTGGCAACAGAAGACCTGCACCCTGACTTTGTCACCTACTGGCTTATTGCCTTCAGCAAGTCACATAATCTCTGAGAGCCTCCGTTCCTTCATCTGTGAAGTGGGAGGAAAACTCACCACACAAGATATTCTGATGATCAAATGAGATAGTCTGTGTAAACTGTAAAATGTTACCCCAAGATGAGGTGTTATTTACATGGTAGCCACTCATTATTGTAGCCTATTTATACAAGGAAAAGCGGTGGAAAGAATGAAATACAATATTAACACAGGTTTCTATATAAAAATAACAAACAATCGGGACTTCCGTGGTGGTCCAGTGGTTAAGAATCCGCCTTCCAATACAGGGGAAGCAGGTTCGATCTCTGGTCGGGGAACTAAGATCCCGCATGCCATGGGGCAACTAAGCCCGCGTGCTGCAACTACTGAGCCCACGTGTTCTGGAGCCCGCAAGCCACAACTAGAGAGACTGTGTGCTGCAACTAGAGAGCCTGTGAGCTCTGGAGCCCACACACGACAACTAGAGAGAAGCCCACGAGCTGCAACTAAGACCTGACGCAGACCCCCCCAAAAAAAATCCATATATAAAAATCTTAAAAATATAAAAACAGTAAAATTAGGTACACTACATGGCTTTACATCAACATGCTTTGCCAGATAACAAGTACCCCTGTTACTCTGTGAAATGGGATTCCATTTACAAGTTCAACACGGATCTATTTTGTACAGTTTAGTTACACCCAAACCTTTTCTATATGATAGGAAGAGTAATGTTCAGAAATCATGGCGATTTTCTTTTGGATCACTCGAATATTGGGATCAAATTTAACTCAAAACATTTATGACTCTGTTAAGGAAAAATAAAAGTTTCAATCTGTTTAGATTTAAAGCTGCTAGAGTGACAGTTTATTTATTAGACCCTTATAAGCCTGAGAAAAACGAACCCAGGAATTGGGGATTTTCTGACCAGCAATAAAATCCATACCGTGTGAAGAACGCTGGGTTAAATTAAGTCACTAGTGAGCTCATCTTACAACCTTAGCAAACGAATTCAATTCCCTAAACAGAAATTTTATGACATAAGGGAGCAAATCTAATTTCCTGTATTAAACATAGTTTACTTGTTTAGATGGTTAACCTATTTTATTTATGTGTTGCTTCTTATTAGCTACCAGTAAACAAAGAAAGGATATTATCTTGATAATGGAATATACACAGTTAAGTCTGTTTTCAGGCGTCCCTCATTTTATTGTGCTTCGTTTTATTGCCTTTCCCAGATATTGCATTTTTTACAAATTGAAGGTTTGTGGCAACCCTGCGTTGATCAAGCCCACGAGTGCCATTTTTCCAATAGCATTTGCTCACTGCATGTCTCTGTGTCACATCTCTGTGTCACATTAATTCTCTCAATATTTTAAACTTTTTCATGATCATATTTGTTATGGTGATCTGTGATCAGTGATCTATGTTGTTACTATTGTAGCTGATTTGGAGGGGTCACAAACGTGCCCATATAAGACGACAAACTTAATAAATGTTGTGTGTGTTCTGACTGCTCTACCATCCGGCTGTTCCCTTATCTCTCCCCTTCTCATTGGGCCTCCCTGTTCTCTGAGACACAACAATATTGAAATTAGGCCAATTAATAACCGTACAGTGGCCTCTCAGTGTTCAAGTGAAAGGAAGAGTCACGTATCTCTCACTTTAAATCAAAAGCTAGAAATGACTAGGTTTAGTGAGAAGGCACGTTGAGAGCACAGACAGGCCGAAAGCTAGGCCTCTCAGGCCAGTTAGCCACACTGTGAATGCAAAGAAAAAGTTCTTGAAGGAAATGAAGAGTGCTACTCCAGTGAACACATGAATAATAAGAAAGTGAAACAGCCTGTCGCTGATGTGGAGAAAGTTTTAGTGGTCTCAACAGAAGATCAAACCAGTCCCAACATTCCTTTAATCCAAGGCCTAATCCAGAGCAAGACCCTAACTTTCTGCAATTCTGTGAAGGCTGAGAGCGGCAAGGAAGCTGCAGAAGAAAAGTTTGAAGCTAGCAGAGGTTGGTCCATGAGGTTTAAGAGAAGAAGCCGTCTCCATAACATAAAGGTGCAAGGAGAAGCAACAAGTGCTGATGTAGAAGCTGCAGCAGATTAACCAGAAAATCTAGGTAAGGTAACCAGTGTGGGTGGCTATACTAAACACCAGGTTTTCAATGTAGATGAAACAGCCCTCCCTATATTGGAAGAAGATGCCATCTAGGACTTCATAGCTAAAGAGATGCCTGGCCTCAAAGTTTCCAGTGACAGGCTGACCCTTTTGTTAGGGGCTAACGGCAGCCAGTGACTTGCAGTTGAAGCCAACGCTTATTTATCATTCTGAAAATCCTAAGGCTCTTAAGAATTATGCGAAATTTCCTCTACCTGTGCTCTATAAATGGAAAAACAAAGCCTGGGTGGTAGCACATCTGTTTACAACATGGTTTAGTGGATATTTTAAGCTGACTGTTGAGACCTATTGCTCAGAAAACAAAGATTCCTTTCAAAGTTGTACTGCTCATTGACAATGCACCTGGTCACCCAAGAGCTCTGCTGCTCCATGTACAATGAAATTAATATTGTTTTCATGCCTGGTAACAAAACACCCGTTCTGCAGCCCATGGATCAAGGAGTGATTTTGACTTTCAAGTCTTATTCTTTAAGAAACACATTTCAGGGGCTTCCCTGGTGGCGCAGTGGTTGAGAGTCCGCCTGCCGATGCAGGGGACACGGGTTCGTGCCCCGATCTGGGAGGACCCCACATGCAGCAGAGCGGCTGGGCCCGTGAGCCATGGCCGCTGGGCCTGCGCGTCCGGAGCCTGTGCTCCGCAACGGGAGAGGCCACAACAGTGAGAGGCCTGCGTACTGCAAAAAAAAAAAAAGAAACACATTTCATAAGGCTATAGCTGCCATAGATAGTGATTCCTCTGATGGATCAGGGCAGAGTAAATTGAAAACTTTCTGGAAAGGATTCACCATTCTAGATGCCACTAAGAACATTAATAAGAGTTTGGAAGAAATTGATTCCAACCCTCACAGATGACTTTGAGGGTTTTAAGACTTCAGTGGAGGAAGTAACTGCAGATGTGGTAGAAACAGCAAGGGAGCTAGAATTAGAAGTGGAGCCTGAAGATGTGACTGAATGGCTGCCATCTCATGATAAAACTTTAGTGGAGGTGGAGTTGCTTCTTCTGGATGAACAAATAGAGAGGTTTCTTGAGATGGAAGCTACTCCTGGTGAAGATGCTGTGAAGATTGTCGAAATGGCAACAAAGGATTTAGAATATTCCATGAACTTAGTTGATAAAGCAGTGGCAAAGGTTGAGAGGATTGGCTCTAATTTTAAAGACGTTCCACTGTGGGTAAAATGCTTTTAAGCAGCATTGCATGCTAAGAGAAATAGTTCATGGCAGGAAGAGTCAGTCGGTGTGGCAAACTCAATACATCTTATTTTAAGGAATTGCCACAGCTGCCCCAACCTTTAGCAACCACCACCTCCATCAGTCAGCTGTCATCAACATCAAGGCCAGACTTTCCACCAGCAAAAAGATTATGACCCACTGAAGCTTCAGGTGATGGTTAGCATTTTTCAGCAGGAACATATTTTAAAATTAAGGTATGTGCGTTGCTTTTTCCGACACAATGCTATTACACACTTAATAGACTACAGTATAGTGGAAACATTCATATGTACTGGGAAACCAGAAAATTCATGTGACTCACTTTATTGCAATAGTTGCTTTATTGCAATGGTCTGGACCTGCAATAACTCTGAGGTATGTCTATAAACTTAAAAGACCTTTGCCCTACTTGGTTTATTTCTGGACCTAACTATTGATTAACCTCCTCTCTCTACCTTTCCCAAGAAAAGTAATGGCTGGCCTCGCATTTTGGATTTCACAAGGCTTTTTATTAAATATGATTTAAATTTACATGTCAATAAGTGAAGTCTGCCTGAGAAATCAAAGCCCGTAACTTCCGGTTTCCCCAACATTAATGTAAGGCTGTCCCCAGCTGGCTCCTGGGAAGGCACTTCTCAGACTGTAGCATGGGGAGGTGTCAGAAGGGGGGACGTGGTGTTATACCTTTTCTAAGGGGGATCCAAATCTTACCCTTCACGCTTCTAGGTGTTTCTAGAGCTGGAGCCCGTGGTGTGGCAAATGACCCACAGTCCACGGCAGGGGACTGAGCTTTGGGGCTTTTTTCATTTATAACGTTCTTTAATAACAGCAGTGAGTGGTGATCTCTCAAACAATTAAAGGCAGCCGGCATTTGTTTTCCGTGCGTGGGCGTGAAACAACCATTCAAAATAAAAAAACAAACTGGCATCCCCCTTTGCCTCTTCTTTGGTTCATCCCTCCAGTCTCCTCTTTCTGGCCCTCCCCTGGCTCCCCTGGGCTGAATAAATGCAGTTTCTGTGCTATGTGATGTCCTTGCATGAAGGGGTGGTGGACAAGACAACATAGGGGGCTCACCGGAAGTGGGGGTCTGACTAGGATGGGATTTGCCTGCTGGGTCTGTTGGGTGGAAGGTAGAAATCGTTTCTGGCCTCAAAACTCAACTCTTCCCTCCCCACTACGAACAGAGCTGCCCTCGGGGGCCCATCAGGCACTTTTCCTTGTTCTTTTGAGCACAGCCCTTCCGCTTGAGGTCAGCTCAGGGAGTGAATGCTTAGTATTCAGTTTGGGCTTCCTACTCCTCCGCTGGGTTATTCATTGTAGCCCTGCCTGTTATGGCAGGTTTGAAGGTTGCCTGAAGAACTCCGAGTTCCTCACGCTGCCCTGGCCTTTCTAGGGCTACTTAACAGCACAAGTTGAACTAACCACACAGAATCTGCCAGGAAGGCAAGCATAGTCAATTAGGATCGCTGTACACCTCCTCCTGCCATCAGACTGTCATTTCTTGCCAAATTTAAACCTATTTCTTTGGTATTAATTCCAAAAATCGGTGGGGCATGAATGTGTGTGTGTGTGTGTGTGTGTGTGTGTGTGTGTGTGTGTGTGTGTACAAGGTATGTTTGGGTAACTGCAGAGAGAAAAACTCTTCCAAGCATACTCCACTTATTAAGGAACCTGTATCACAAAGAGTGCTGGAAAACTCAGTGCAGCTGCTCTAAAAACACCTCCACCCACCGCAACAAATAGCCCAGTCTAGCCGGGCTCCCATTTTGTCTTCTCAATTTTTTCTTCTGAGGCACTTAGGATTTGACAACCTACTTTTGAGCTCTAGGGATAAATCCCTTCTCTGATCCATTCATTACATTCAGGGCCCTTAGAGACCATCCAGGACCTTGGCGCCCACTTGATCTCTTGAAGAATGCCTTCTATATTAAGAACTGCTTCTCTTTCCCTGGGACCCCATTTGGAAGTGCTGCCTGTGGGATTCTGCCTACGTGGTGCTGATATGAGCTAATGTATTCATTTCAGCTGCATGGAATGTTCCTGGGAAGGGAGGTGCTCTGAGTGGATGACCGCTAACAATGTTGTCAGCTGAGGCAGCCTAGCTGGATGGGGATGGAGGCGTGAGGCCCTCCTCATTTCTCTGTATGGCCCCGTGACACCCCTTCTCACTTCCTCTTCTGAAAGTTGTCGCCAGGGGCCCTCAGCCCTGGGTGTAATTACCCTCTTACAGCCCCTTGGCCTGCTATCTCAGACCATGGATCCAGGTGGAGAACTTCTAGTGTGGGACCCCTGCCCAGCGGCGGGTGGCAACAGCCCCAGGTGAACCTACACTTCTTAGTCTGGCCTTGACTTTTCTCTACTACAATCGATAATCAATAATTCCATATCCTATTTCATAAGAGCCCTGTTCCCTCTGACCTCCAAGGAGACAGAGCTGTTGGATTATGACACATGAACAGTGATTGTGCGGTAGTATCCTCCTCAGGGATGTTTGCATTGTGTCCTGGGCTTCTAGTATACACAGTCCAGTATGGTAGCCACCAGCCACAAATGACTATTGATTACTTTAAATATGGCTGGTCTGAATTAAGATGTGTTGTGAATGTAAAAAAATAAACTCGTAGTGCTCCATTGTGTGGTTGTATTATGATTTATTTAACCCCTCTCCTACTAAGCATCGAAGATTTCCCCATTTTTGTTATTAGGAGCTGTATTGCAATAAACATCCTTATCATTTCATCCATGTAGAAGGATATATACTTGATGATATGTGAAAGTTGAATTGTTGAGTGAAAGCATCTGTGCATTTAAAATTTTGACAGATATTGCCAAGTTGTTCTTTGTAGAGGCTGCACTAATTTTCACTCCCATGTGCAGTGAATAGGAAACGGCCTGGCTTTGCCAACTTGGTAAATTATCAAACTTTTTTTTTTTTGGTGGGCTGTGCGGCTTGCAGGATCTTAGTTCCCTGACCACGGATTGAATCTGGGCCATAACAGTGAAAGTGCTGAGTCCTAACCACTGGACCACCAGGGAATTTCCTTATCAGACTCTTTGATCTCTGCCAATCTGGTAGTAAAAAATAGCATCTCACTGCAATTTTATGTTGCGTTTCTCTTATCAGTTGTGAGATTGAGTATGTTTCTGATGGTTTATGAATATGTCAAAGTAAAGTGGTCAGCTAGTAAAGGCTGTATCTTTGGGCGGGCAAGCTTGTCGTGATCTCTCCTGTTACCCTGAGCGGGCAGCTCTTTATCTACATAAAAGGTCCAGGGCAGAAGTTCTTGTGGTCTGGGCAGCCCCCCGTTAGGTCTTCAGAGATGAAATGAGACCACCTGAGACAAAGGGGACACCTGTTTGCCAGTCTGATCTTCATCACTGGCCTGGGAAGAAGAGTCTTCTTGGTGAGCAATCCCAATGGCCCTCACTGTGTCTGGGCAGATTGAAGGAGAGAGTGTAGGACAGTTCCCTCCCTAGGAATGGGAGCTGGGGTCATCCCCAATTTATCACCCCACAAAGGAGAAGTCTGGCACTACAAGTAAGAGGCATTATATCTTTGTAATTTCTCCAGGTTCTCAGTAGGGATTAGCTGTGAACGTGGAGGAAGGCGTGAACCTGTCTTCTGAGCAGCGAGCAGAGGGATGTGGGTGTCTGCAGGGTCAGATGGAAGAGGAGGACAGGCTGGGACCCAGGAGCCTGCGCATGGGAAGGTGGAAGGTGCAGGACACCAGTGTGTGTGTGTTAGTGTGCATGTGAAGGGGTGAGGGGACAGCAAAGGCTGTGCTGCCTTCACAACCCCAGTCCCTCAAGCTTCCTGAACATCTCAAGACCCCAGAATGCACGCACAGAGTGAGGGGGGAACCTCTGGTGCCTCAGCCAGCGGGTAGTAACCACCTTCCCGGTGGTTTTCTCAGAGGGAGAAAACCAAAGCTGCTCAGTGACCAGAGGAGGGCGACAACGCCCTGCCTTTCACCTTCTAAGAGGCATGCTTCAGGTGGTGGTGACTGCGTGACGATGATTTAGGATTTCCAGGGCACACTCAGAATTCTCAGGGGAGAAAGGATATGTTCTTCTGCTGCAGGTGAAGTGGGGAGGGGAAAGTATCATTCTTCACCGCAAAGGCAGGAAGTTTCTTTCATTCTGTCTCCAGCCCTTCAATAGGAATTTGTTGAAGTCTTTCATGTGCTTAGTTGGCAAATGCCTAAGGGTCACCTTAGGCTGTTATGTGGAAACTGCAGGTGCACGTCTGGGCTTTTGAGATGTCCCTGCCCTGCGGCTCCCCTTGGCCTGGGTTGCCCCAAGGGAAGCACCTCTCCCTGTTTCCCGCGGCTGGCTAACTCCCCCTCACTCCGTGCCAACTCCTTTTCCATATGTTTTTTGTTTTGTTTTGCTTTTTTTTTTTTGGTGGTCATATTCATATAACATAAAACTCACCATTTAAATCACTTTAAGTGTGCAATTCAGTGGCATTTAGTATAGTCACGATGTTATGCAATCATCACCACTATACAGTTCCAGAACTTTTTCATTACCGCAAAGGAAAATGCTATACCCTTTAAACAGTCACTCCTATTTCTTATCCATTCCCCCCTCCAACCCAATCCTTGGCAACCACTAATCTACTTTCTGGATATTTCTTATATGTAAATGGAATTGTATTGATACAATATATGGTCCTTTGTATCTGGCTTCCTTTGCTTAGTGTAGTGTTTTTAAGGTTCATCCATGTTTAGTGTTGTTATGACTTTGTGAAATGAACATTTGTTAAGTGGAGCACAGGGTGCTGGTGAGTCCCCTAGTTCAACAGACCACAAGAGAAATTGAAATAGAGACGTTCATTACCCACAGGTCCTGGCGGAAGTGCATGGCATACCTCAAGGGGCCATGTGGGAGGGTCAAGGCAGGGGCAGATAGAGAGAGACAAGACCTGGGGCACATACCTTTATTAGGCTCCATGGATGGAGTGTTTTTTTTGTTTTGTTTTTGTTTTGCCATAGAAGGGTTTTATTATTCCATGTCATCTTTCCTGAATTCTTTTTTTTAAAATTTTATTTTAATTGAAGTATAGTTGATTTACAATATTATATTAGTTTCAGGTGTAGAACACAATGATTCAATATTTTTAGAGATTATACTGCATTTAAAGTTATTATAAAATATTGGCCATAGTCCTTGTGTTGTACAAGATATCCTTATTTATTTTATAAATGCAGTTCGTACCTGTTAATACCCTACCATACCTTGCCCTTCCCCGCTCCTCTCTCCCCACTGGTAACCACTAGTTTGTTCTTTATATCTGTGAGTCTGTTTCTGTTTTGTTGTGTTCATTCATCTGTTTCATTTTTCAGATTCTACATATAAGTGATAATATATGGTGTTTACCTTTCTCTGTCTGACTTATTTGACTAAGTATATTTCTCTGTCTGACTTATTTGACTAAGTATAATACCCTCTAGATCCATCTATGTTGTTACAAATGGCAGAATTTCATTATTTTTTATGGCTGAGTAATAGTCCATTGTATATATCTACACCACATCACATCTTCTTTATTCATTCATCTGTTGATGGACACTTAGGTGCTTCTGTATCTTGGGTATTGTAAATAATGTTGTTATGAACATTGGGGTTCAAGTATCTTTTAGAATTAATGTTTTAATTCCCTTCAGATATATACATGGGTGGAGTGTTTTGGGGTGCCTTGCTCAGGGCCAGATTGGTCAATTCATAACAAAAGAGTAGGGTTTTGGTAAGCTCCGCAGGGGGTCTCTCCTAAGGGACGCCTAAGGAACACAAGTGCTGGGCAGTGGGGAGGCTCTTGATCACAAGGGCTGTTGGGGAAACATATCAGGAACTTACATATGCTTGTAACTCCGTGGATGCCATCTAGGGCATGTGCTTGCATGAGGGGATAGTGGCAGTTTAAGGTCCCTATAAGCAACTTGGCCAAACGAAATGTTTGCTGAGGCAACAATACTCAGGAGTAGCTTAGCTAGACTCTTGACAAGCCTGCATCAGTACTTCACTCCTTTTCACGGCCAGATGATATTCCATTGTGTGGACATACCACAATTGGTTTATCATTCATCTGCTGATGAATATTTAGGTTGTTTTCACCTTTTGGCTATTGTGAATCATGCTGCTATGGACATTGGTGTATAAGTATCTGAGTCCCCGCTTTCAATTCTTTGGGGTATATACCTAGGGGTGGAATTGCTGAGTCCTATGGTAATTCCATGTTTAACTTTTTGAGGAACAGCCAACTGTTTTCCACAGTGGCTGCAACATTTTGCATTCCCACCAACAATGTATGAGAGTTCCAACTTTGCCACATCTTCACCAACATTTTATTTCATGTTATTATTGTTGTTATTGTTATTATATCTTTCCTAGTGGGTATGAAGTGATATGTTATTGTGGTTTTCATTTACATTTCTCTAATAACTAATGATGTTAAGCATATTTTCATGTGTGTGTTGGCCACTTGTATATCTTCTTTAGAGAATTGTCTATCAAATCCTTTGCCCACTTAAAAAAAATCGGATTTTTTTGTGTCTTTGTGGTTGAATTTTAAAAGTTCTTTATATATTCTAGATACTAGAACCTTATCAGATATTTGCTTTGCAAATGTTTCTCCTAGTCTATGGGTTGTCTTCACTTTCTTGATAGTGTCCTTTGATGTGCAAAAGTTTTTAATTTTGATGACATTTAATTAATTAATTAATTTAGTTGCCTGTGCTTTTGGTGTCATATCTAAGAAACCATTGCTAAATTTAAGGTAACAAAAATATTAACTCCTATGTTTTCTTTTGAGAGTTTAATAATTTTATTTCTTATATTCAGGGCTTTGACCCCTTTTGAGTTAATTTTTTAATTTGTTATGAGGTAAGGGTCCAAGGGTCAACTTTATTCTTTTGCATGTGGCTATCCAGTTGTCCCAGCACCATTTGGTGAAGACACTATTTTTTCCCCATTGAAAGGTTTGGCGCCCTTGTTGAAAATCAGTTGATCATAGATGTATGGTTTCTAGACTCTCATTTCTATTTCATTCCCTTTGCTTTTAAGCCCCCCGGACTATTTGAGAATAAGGTGCTTCCCTTCTATTTTCCTATTCCTTGTCACTCTTCTTAGTCACTATCATTGATGCTCTCTTTTCATTCTCCATGTGCTCCCCTCCAAGCCTTTGTCTAAGATACTGTGATGTCTGTGTCCATGTAGACAATTCTATTTATGACCTGATCTTTCAGGTCTGAAGCCTCTTCTAGTCTAGTATTTTTCCCCTACCCTACCATATCTGCCCACTTCCACTGATATTCCATTGACCTTGTCGTCATAGTTTCAGAAATCATAGTTTCAGAAATCCCAGGTTTCAATCACCAAGTCATACATCATTAGGGGATTGCAAATTAAAACAATGGGATACCAATACACACTTACTAGAATGGCTAAAAGCCAACACACTGACCACACCAAATGCTGGTAAGGATGTGGAGCAGCAGGAATTCTCATTTATTGCTGATGGGAATGCAGAATGATACCGCCACTTTGGAAGTATCCATCTTGCAACCGTAATAAGGCTGAACACAAGACCAAACTCCCCAAAGTGAACAGAATTTTTAAAATCCCATCTTTGAAGATTTTGAAGGGTAAGATTAACCCTGAAATTGCCCCCTTTCTCGTAAGAAAAGAAATCTCTCATTGTTGTTACTTTTAATTGATCTTCATTTACCCTCAGTTGAAAACATCCTAATCCATGTATGAGTCTAATTAGCCCATTTTATACATAAGTAAACTGAGGTTAGGAGAGATTCATTGCTTTTAGGTAGATAAACTGCTTGTCCAAGATCACACAGCAGTAGAAAACTAATAAATTATCCCTTGCATGAGCCATATTTTGATTCTCCACAATTATCTAAATTGTGTTTTACAAATCTTGACATTGATACAAATATTAGATTTATGTTTCAGATGGGTAAACAATGATTCTGGAATGAAATAATTTGCCAGCAAGAGTTCTTATTTTCTGTTTTGAATTTCAGAAAAAACAAAAGAAATGTGTGTCATTTGAACTGAACATAATTAAACTGTCTTTCTTGAGACCTTGTATCAATCTGATTAGCAAGCAAATTTTTTTTGTGGTAGGCACGCGGGACCCTCCCAGACCAGGGCACGAGCCCGTGTCCCCTGCAGCGGCAGGCGGACTCTCAACCACTGCGCCACCAGGGAAGCCTGCAAGCAAATTGTTTTTGCTTTTAGTTACCTGGGTTGTAAATATTCTCTCTATCTTCTAACTCCTTTTTCCAGAAGGGATTGATGACATAAATAACACAGTACTTTCTGGTCCAAATGATTTGTTTCATAGTTTTGTTTTTTTTTTTTAAATAATGAAAAGCTTATCCTATTTTAAAGAGACCCATGCAACTGATTTTATATTTCTCTTTCTAAAATAGGGACTTAAATACGCTAACTATACACATAGACCTCAAGTAAGCAATTCCTGTTAACAGCCCTCCAACAGACAAAGGGTAAAATCTCTTATATTGTGGAGGTGTAGCTGAGATGCAGCCTGGAGGGAAGAATCATGATTTCCTAGCCCGGTCACCCCAGCTCACAGGTTTGACTTACAAAAGTGAGATTCTGTTAAACTGAGGACCAAGGGGGTGGAGAGAACTTCAAAGCCAATCCCAGGCCCAATTCTAGACCATAACATTAAAACTAGCCAAGAACTCTGGTTTTGAGTTACTAGCATGTGGGACTGACTAGAAATAGACTGGAATTCTATTAAATTTTTAAGGAAGCTTTATTGTCAAAGAAATTCCAGAGCTGGCAGACAATCACTGGGTCAATTCTTAAGTTGCTCACAAAGCAAGGGCTGCCAAACCTGTAGGATCCTCAGAAAGGACGTTCTTTCCAATGGCCACCTGAGAAGTGACTGTGGAAGACAAGCTTCCCCTTCAGGGAGCAGGACTCTGGGCAGCCACTGGACTGCCACCAGCATAGGGAGTCCTCGCTATTCCTATTCTAGGGACCCCGGTGTGTGGTTTACCTTTCTTTTTCCAAGTGGGAGTTCGTATTGCAGTTATCCTTTTCTCTTCATAGCTGGATTTTGGGCCTGATGGGATAGACTGCTTCTTCTTTAGCCTTTGGTCACTGATTTGCTCCATCAAGGCCTGCTAGGGGATTGGTCATATCTCAGCGATCCTCCGTTTGGAGGTGGATGAAGCAACTAGCTCAACCTTTAGATACTCTCTCGGGGAGGGACTGAGCATACAGCATAGGGCCTGAGGTTTTGGAAAGTGTACTTACAAGAGGAAAGACATAAATGGAAGTCAGGTAGCCAAGGGCTGAACTATATTAGATATTTTCTGGTTGTCTCTCTCTCCTCCATTTCCGTCTTTTCACCTGGAAATTCCGTATGGCAACAGTGAAAGTGGGTGCCCATCTGATAATAGTTCTTTGAGAAGTTGACCTCTCTCCTGTCATTTGTATGACCTTGGAAGTTACGACTGTTAAGCTACATAGAGTCAGAGCGATCTGCAGAATCCAATCAAATGTCATTTTGATGGATTCAAATGGATTCATGGGTTGTAGGGAGACTATGAAAAGAATTCACAGGAGAAATAAGTAAATAGATAGTGAAATCCCATCAAGTGGCTGCCAGTGATTTAGGTACACAATCATTAAGATTTAATGAGGTAAGGTGTAATGAATTCAAGCAACTTAATCAGTAGGATCACCCTGTCAAACGGTGGTTAAGGTTAATCCGTTAGAACCACTTTACTAATAAATGCATATTGCAAGTAAAAATGTCCCTTTAGCTATGTGCCTAATGTTAAGAAAACTGATTCAGTCCTTTTCTATGAGTTGAGTTCATTTGAGCCAGACAAGTGCTGTCATAGTGAATTAATTTGTCACCAAGATTGTTGGGAAAAATCAACTTCCTACGACAAGTGCAGCTTATAACTCCAAGTGAACAAACACCATTTTCTACAATAAACATCCTTTCAAATGTAGTTACACAAAACAAACCTATTAGTCTTAAGATTATAAGTCAAAAATCCTTGGAACTGTAAGAATAAAACTTTTAATACTACAACAAAGCTCTTTGTACTTTTTAGCAAACTAGACAGGATTTCAACTGTGATGACAAGATACAGAATGTGCATAGCATTAGCTTATGTTATCTGTTCACAGGTGTGTAAATATTCACTACCATTTCCTTTTCTACCTAATAAGATTTAATGGCTACCCCAGGACTTACGTTTGCAGAGCACCTGTATCAACAATCTCTCATTTTCTCAGGCATCTTCTTTAACAATGGCTGAGTCTTAGAGATTCTGCCTCCTTCTCCATTTTCCAGCCAAAGCTGAATGAAAAAATGTGTAGGATATGACCTCTGTTTCCATAATTCCGTTCAGAAGGCATGGCCTTGGATTCTCACTGGCCTGGTGACTGTGCAAGATGTTTCTGTGTCTCCTCACCCTGGAGAACCACAGTTTCTGTTCTCACATCCTGCCAGAATCTCTGGTCAATATTAGAAATGGTCAGCTGAAAGGTAACCTCAAAGTTTGCTTGGAAATCCACTAAATTGATTAGAATAACTTAATTGTTCCCTTAGTGTTTTTATGAATTGAATTGCGTCCTCCAAGAAAGATAAATTGAAGTCCTAATTTCCAGTATCTCAGAATGTGATCTTATTAGGGAATAGGGTCTTTGCAGATTTATCCAAGTTAAGATAAGGTCGTTAGGGTGGGCCCTAATCCAGTGAGTGGTATCCTTATAAAAAGGGGAAATTTGGACACAGACACACACAGAGGGAAGACGATGTGAAGAAACACGGTGAGAATGCCGGGTAAAGGCAGACCGTAGAAGCTGCAAGCTGAAGGACTCTAAGGATTGCTAGCTGCCACCAGAGCCTGGGAGAGGTGAGGAAGGATTCTACCCCGAGTCTCAGAGGGAGGAGAGCCCTGCTGCCACCTGGATTTCAGACTTCCAGCCTCCAGAACTATGAGAGAATACATTTCAATCGTTTTAAGGCATCCAATTTGTGGGACTTTGTTATGGCAGTTCCAGTGGGTCTTTAAACCTGGGGATGATTTAGAATTGAGAACAGAGATTATGAGGCAAAACAAACCCATGGTATCACTACTGTGTGAAATCTGGGAATTATATGTGTGTACTGGTATTTGTCTTAGCCTGCATCACCCCTAGGAAGCAGAGCTGCTATGATGATGGCGTTTGGGCAGGTAATTTGTTTTGATAAGGAATCCCAGGGAATAGGAAGAAAACAATAAAACTGGGTGCATGATTGAGTTGGTCATCGCTGTGGGTCGCTGAGGCTGCATCTTTCAAGTACCTCTGAGGAGCCTTGTGGAATGTACCATAGAATTGTCTGCCCGGGGAACAGTAGAGGAGAACATGGAGAGAAGCACTGGCTTCTTTCTCCCGCTGGATTTCCCCTACATGACATCAAATCCCTTACACTTCTGGGTCTGTGCATGTATGAATGCAGAGTGGTTCCCAAGGGGTCCTTGGCCTTGGGTCTGAGAAGCAAGACAAGGGTGAAAAGCAAGAGAGACTGAGGATGGGAGATGCTGTCAGGCCTCGTCTGTGCAAAGCTAGGGGCCGCAGCAGTGACTAGTGCAAAGGATGTGAGGTGGGACACAAGAGTTATCCAGAAGGATTTGGAGAATTTGGCCTATTAGGGTACTGAACAATTAATTCTGATTTTAAGCTGAAAAGCGCAAAAGACGTGTAGTCTATAAACAACATCAGAACATTTAGAAGAACTTAACCATCATATTGATAAACTTTATTAGATTTCTAAGAATTACTTAAGTACTTGGAAAAGTTGTTCGGTTTGCCAGCCACTGACTAACTTTAAAAAGGAAATTGAGTATGCTGGATTTATCCATATAGTTAAAAATAGTTAAAGGAATTTAATTAAATTATAAAAGTCTCCTTAAACATTTTTGTGGAAATTTGAAAGATTTATAAATAGAACTTATTTCTAAATTGCACTTAAAAACTTAAGGAGAACCAGGACTTTGAGTGATTTGAATATTAACTTTAAATACCAAAGGAGCTCCTGAGTGTTCTTTTCTGTAAAAAAAAAAAGCCACTCCTAAAGACTAAAAAAAAATTCATAATTACATCTTCCACTCCTATGGAAATCATCATTCTTTCCTATACTGTTCATCTGAAAAGTGGGATAAATATAACATATCCATTTAATTTGCAGCTTAAATGGTGTTTTAGTTGGGGTTCTTTGGTTGCAAACAACAGAAAGCAATTTTGGCAAAGTAAAGGGAACTTACTGGAAGGATTCTGGGTAGCTCAGAGAGTCAATGAAAAGGCTGGGATGCAGTCTCTGAAATGGATAGGAATCACGTTTGCTTGGTAGTCTAAGCAGGGTGCATGGACTCTGCCCCAGCGCGATTCAGTTGCAGGTATCAGAAGCCACTCTGGCTCTCGTCCGTGGAAAAGGATTTAATACTGGGAGTTGGGTGCTTCCAAGACCCATGGAAAGGCCAGAGGAGCGGGGTGTAGAGCACATCCAGGAGACTCACCTGCCTAGGGAGTGCTAACTTCGCCACTGCCAGGAAGTCCGAGAGTCCTACGAGCTGTCCTTCCCTCCCCATAGCCTCACCTTTCCTGGTACCAGAGCATCTAAGTTCCCCGCAGGTCTCTCCTGGTGCTGGGATGACTGGAGCTCAAGCCACTTTCTCCTGCCGTGCACTGGAGAGTCGTCCTCAGCACCTGGGGCTGGCCCAGTGTCCTCAGCTCAAGTCTTTGTTGTGACTGATTCATTGCTGCAAAACAACTATGCCGATACCTCGGGGTGTAAAACAATGACCGTGTTATATCACAGATCCTGTGGGCCAGCAATATAGACAGGCATAGAGGACAGGGCTTCCTCTGCTCTTCAGGGTCTGGGAAGACTTGAATGGTTAGACTCTGGAGTCGTTGGAAGGCTTCTTTGCTCATGTAGCAGGTGTCTCTCTGAAGGATGGGCTGGGCAGGGGCTGCCACACAGAGCTCACACGTGTGGTCTCTCTGGGATGCCGTCTTAGGGTAGTGGAATTTCAAATGTGGAAGCTCAGTTCTCCAAGGGCACAGGTTCCAATGAGCAAGATGGAAGTCCAAGGTCAAGGTGCCAGCAGATTTGGTGTCTGGTGAGAACCCACTTCCTCATAGATGGCCTCTTCTCACTGTAACTTTACATGGCAGGAGGGGCAAGGGAGCTTTCTCAAGCCTCTCTTATAAGAGAACTGAACCCATTCATGGCTCCACTCTCATGAACTAATCACCTCCCAAATTCCCCATCTCCTAGGGGGTTAAAATTTCAACATGAATTTTGAGGGACACAAATGTCCAGCCTATAGCACCCACTTTCCCCCCAAGACCTCCATCATAGTCTACCTCCAAACCTCTGGGCCATCTGGGCCTCCAACCTTGGACGCTCAATTCCATAGCCCAGTCCAGCCATGGACCAGTTATGAAGGCGTGGACAGAGCGCTGAAGGCCCCTCCCTCGGAGTTCTTATCTAGAACTTTCCTGCCTCCCTCCTGGGCTGTGTGGGGCTCCTAGCGGAAGCCCCCTCTGCAAGTTCAGAAGGCTTCTCAATAGGGAAGCACATGTGCTTTTAGTTGAAGGTCTGTAGTATTTATCTGTTTTCCCAGGTCTCAGCCCCAGTCGCCGGGATATATAGTAGGTCCTCACTCTGTATTTGTTCATTGAGGGAATAATTGAAGTGATTTTAAATTGCCCTGAGGTTTTGCACCTCAGGAAGTAGAGGCACGGTGGCGGGAGAGGCCTGACCTGGGCTGAGGGACAGGTGAAGTTTCAGATGGACACTTGCTGAATCACCCATTGTCTCGGCCTCCAGATGTCCTCCTTTCTTATTGTCCATGTCGGTTGGAACAATGAGGCCCGAGGATCAAATTCAAACTGTGGCTGCGAGAGCGCTCAGGCTTTGTCAACTCAGCATCTCTTTCTACTCAATGCAGCCGGTTCCTGCTCATTTCATTTCTTGCCTGATTCTGATGGAAGTTTGGCTCCAGGTGCCGGGTCTGTAGGTCAGGCTCTTGGATGCGGAGTGAACATTCCTGGCCGAATAGTGCAGAGAAGAGCAGGGACCCACCAGCTGGGAGTTAGAGGGGATCGGTCAGACTCCTCTTGCAGGGGCCTCATTCCAAGGGCAGGAAAGGCTCATTCCACGTCTTTCTCGTGTCCTCTAGTTTTCCCACTTGGTGGGTGTGTTTCGCATATGTCGAAATAGATGTCTGTCCTTGGCCTCCAGAAGGGCAGGTTGTGAATTAGGGGAGCTGCTGGGGAGTGTGCTGTTAGAGACACTGATTAGAACAAATAGCTCTTGAGGGTAAGTACACAAAAAACAAACTGAGAGACATTCTCATTCATATGAAAACAAGCCCCTGGGTCACGGATGCCAGATGAGGTAAGTGGAAAACATGATGTCATTATTCAGACAGGAGTCTCTCTCTGTCTCTCTCTCTCTCTGGCACCCCTCCCCACTCCCTTCTGCTCTGTGTCTCTTTCCATCACCTCTTGTTGCCTCCCTCCGTCTCCCACTCCTTTAATCTCAGGGTAAGCTCACCTCCTTGCCTTCTCTCTCTCTCCGCCAGTCTCGGGGGCATCTTATCTCCTTCCCTTGGGCCCTTCTGACAAGACCCATGCAGGGTATCTCCCTTCCTTTAAGATAAACTCAGTAACGTGAAGTGCCGACAAGGCATGAAATCTGTTGGTTTCCGAGGGCCCTATATGGGCCTTTTGTCAGGTGACAGGCATCTCAAAGCCTCCTCCCCAAAGGAGAAAAGGGGTCTCTAACGGTGGAACTTCCTCCCCCATCCCAGGAATGGGGGGTGCTTTTTTGTGTTTGGGCCTATTTTGGAGTCGTATCCTACAGACCCTACCTACGAGGCTGGCAAATTCAGAATTCAGCTGAGTCGAAGCATTTGGGGAGGTGGGAAAGGAAGGGACCCAGTGAACTCGGCCCAGAAGCAAATCTGGTCGGTTTTGCAGGCCTGTGGGACCTCCCGCCGCCCCTCCCTCCTGGAGCAGGTGGTCGGTAGAGCCTGGACAGGGGGTTGGTCCTGCCTGTTCCTTTGTCTTCGCTCAGGCGGGTCAGATCTCATTTTCCTCTTCTCCAGATCTTTGCAGCAGCTGCTGGATGGTTTTTCCTCGGCAGTTCCCCCCACCCCCAGCCTGCTGCCCTCACTTCTCCCCCTCCCAACACCCCCAGTCCTCCTTGCACTTCCTAGTAATTCCATCACCAGGCATTTGATCCAATTTTGGGTGCGCAGCTTCCCAGGAGTGGCAGATGGAAGGCACCAGAGTCCCCAAGTAAAGAGCTGGCTTGGGACTTCCCCTGAGTCAGAGTGGAGATGCTCGAAGCCTAGAAGCAGTCATGGTGGATCAATTTCCAACTCCCTTCACCCGGCTGCCAGGTCCTTTAGGGGAGGAGTGGATTGGTTTTGTTCATGCTGCATCTCAGCTCTAAGCACCATAAAAGTGCTTCATCAGACGTCTTCAGCGTGTTCAGTGTTAACTTTGTCCTGTCCTGCCTGAGGCTCTTGTTGCTGTGGAGACTTGCCCAGAGGAAACCTCTTGAGGCCCTAGAACCACCCATCCAGGTGTGTGTCCACCTTAGCTCTGTCTTGTGAAGTAATCTTTCCCACCACACGTATGTGCAGGACTTCATAAGAGGGCCCATTTCTGGACCCATCATCTTGTGCAACGGACACAAGGCATGGTCCACACTCGCCATGATACAGGTGGGCAGGCGAGGGACCCAAACTCCTATCTCCTGGCCCTGAGGTCTTCTCACTACTATACATGCATGTGCCCCAAGCCTTCTTTACATTTCTGCTTTCCCACAGTCCACCTCACTGGAGAGGGAATCCACTCTCCTCCCCTCTGTCTGGACCAGCCGTGCCAGGTTTAAACCTGGGCTCTATAGTCTAGCCCTACATCTCACACCCAGAGCCCTGCTTCCCTGACCCAGCTGCTTGGATTTCACAAACGCCGCCCAAGGCCCCTCTCTGTCTCAGCCAGATTCCCCACTTACGCTTTCACATCTTCCTCAGCATAGCGAAGGCCATCTTCTGGCCCTGACCTGAGGATTGGTCCTCTCCTTAACACCCCCCGACCCCTGCCCCTCACGTTTGACCCTGGTTCTGTGGGTATTTTCCAGCAAATTCTTAGCTTCTTGAGATATCTAAAAATAATGCACCTCCTCCCACTGTTTGGAACTGCTAACCCCTCTGCTCAGTATGTGGGGTTCGCATTTCAAAGCCCTAATTAAAATTGCTTAACATTCCTTTATAGCTAACTACCCCTAACCACTACTTCCCAGGCTGGTTAGGAACAAAACAGCAGTAAAGGTAGAAGCTATGGTTCCTTTGACAGTGGTCACTGTTTCTTCCTCGCACCCCACTGGTCCTCCACATCCAGCCAAAGGGAGCTGGGAGCCATGCGGGGGGCGGGGGAGTGACAGGAAGATGAAGGATGCTCTGGGCAGGTGAGGGCAAGGTGCCTTTGATGGAAACCTAGCGCGACGGCTCCGTGCGGCTGCTTCATCCTGGGGCGGTCGCTGAAACCTGTCCCCTCTCAGTTGTGAAGGAGACCAGAATACGCCACCCCCAAAATATGCCACTTTAGCATAAAGATCATTTTGAGCTGAAGACAACTGAGAATCAAAAGATACAGAAAGAAACCTCCTTGGGGCTGCTTTCCCCATCTGATTAAAGCAACAAACTCTGGGAAATAAGGCTGCCGTAAATTTCTTCTACAGGGCAGATCTACCCCCCAGAAGGGAGAATGCGAATGAAATCCACATCAAATCTCTCCTCTAGGGGAGTTTTGAGGCCCTGAAGGAGATGGAAAGTTTATTCATACTTGTACAAACACTATCACAAGTTTTATCTCTTGATTGCTCTCCTAAAAACTCATTTATTTTTTTCCAAAAGCCCATAAAAGACTTTTCCTTCCCCTACCTTTCCCCTACTAGAGGTATATAATCCTCTAACTTCACCTACAGTTGACCCTTGAGCAATGCAGGGGTTAATCTGTGTATAATTTGGACCCCCGCATCAGAGGTCCGTCTGCACCTGTGGATTCAACCAACCCTGGACCGAGTAGTACTGTAGTATCACTATTGAAAAAAATCCATGAATAAATGGACCCTCACAGTTCAAACCTGTGCTGTTCAAGGGTCCACTGTACTTAACAAGCCAGTTACTTCTTTTGTTGGCTTTCACGTGTACACAAATAAGCCTTTTCGTCTTGTTAATCTGTCTTTTGTCAGTTGAATTCACAGACCCCAGATTAAGAACATAAGAGGGGGGAGGAGAAGTTTTTCCTCTCCAACAGTCGCGTGTCTTTTTTTTGTGTGTGAGGTACGTGGGCCTCTCACTGTTGTGGCCTCTCCCGTTGCGGAGCACAGGCTCCGGACGCGCAGGCTCAGCGGCCATGGCTCACGGGCCCAGCCGCTCCGCCGCATGTGGGATCTTCCCGGACCGGGGCACAAACCCGTGTCCCCTGCATCGGCAGGCGGACTCTCAACCACTGCGCCACCAGGGAAGCCGTTGACTGCTTTTTTTATCTGACCAGGTCCCATTAGGGTTTTAAGGGATGAAGTTTTGTTTATACAGTCCTCCACATATGCAGATCTTTGTAATAATGAGTTATCTTAACGAGTTCCCTCCCTTGTGACCTAATTTTACAAGCTCCCTGATGGCGAGGAGGCACACCCACCATTAAATCAGTGTCCATCCTTGGCACAGCTCCTTCTGATTCAGACTGAAATTTCCTCTGTGCGCACCAGGCAGACTCATCTCATTGTCAAGTCTAATAAATAAATCACAGCTCAGCGTGACGGGATCCAAATGTAAAATGCAGTCTCTGGCGCCACTGGAGGTAAAATAAATTACCTGTAATCTGGTAAGCGGGTCATCTTGATCCTCCACGCTGTTCTGGTGACTTCAGTGATTGATTTTGCTAAACTCAGAAAAAGCAGAAGGACGTTCAGGTTCAGGGCTCCAAGTGAAATGAAAGTGGTTGGGTGGGCCAGGAGATGAGATAATAAAACCCTTTGCAAAGGGAGGTGAAGAGAAGAACTTTGATTCTTGGCTTCTCCAGGGCTTCTGTTTAAGTTCCTCATGAGGCTCCATTCTGCTTCTGGCCTTCAGATTTCAAGAGACACTATTGTATCTGTGTAATAAACACTTTGTTTTTTTGTTTGTTTAGGGCTGTTTAAGTGGGTCTGCAAACCATCTTTAAGACAAGAGGCCAACACTTTTATGATCTGATTTGATTTGAAAGAGACCTGTTCCACATAGACTGCTTGAGGCCTGGAATTCTGGGGTCACTCTTTTAGTTTAAGAAGATGGAGACCTCACTGAAATGAAATATTATTGTAGAAGAATTAAGGCCATAGTCAGTCCATAGAATTCTAGAACTGTACTGTCCAACAGAAGTACAATGCGGGGCACTTATATAATTTTAAACTTTTGTATTAGCCAGCCACATTGAAAGAAGTAAAAAGAGACAGGTGAAGTTAGTTTTACTATATCTTATTTAATATGATTTCAAAAATGTTATAATTTTAATATGTAATCAATATAAATAATTATGAATGAGATATTCTACAGTCTTTTGCAGGGGGTACTAAATCTTTGAAATCTGGTGTGTATTTGACACTTACAGCACCTCTCAACTAGGACCGGCTACATTTCAAGGGCTCAGTAGCCTCGTGTGACCAGTGGCTACTGAATTGGACAGTGGCTGGAAGTCATGAGGGAATGGGGCTTGCAGATGGGCACTTCTCTGGATAGATGTCTATCTTCTCCCAGGAAGTACAAAGGTGGGAGATAGGAGCAGATATGAAAGCCAGGGAGGAGGACTTGTAAATCGGGGACTGTGGCTATTTCTGAGAGGAGCTAGGTGTCCAGTAAACATCTCGGGAAATAGGCTGGAGAAACAGGATGGCTAGAGAACTCTAGGTTAAATACACAATAAATAATGCAAGAAGGTTTCCCTGGGTGGCAGGAGGGGATGAGAGCAACATTTGGCTGCATCTACAAGAGAGCCCAAACACTCATTTTGGTTGGGAACTTTTGCACGTATGTTCTAGGAAAAGCCAGGTTCTTTGCAATAAAAGGCATAACCCTGAGCAGATATATGCCCCTGGGGTCAGCCAAGAGTCTACCAAGCTGCAGGAGCCCGGACTGTAACAGTGACAGGAATGAAGCAGAATAAGATAGTGGAGGAATTAGGGACCTTCAAATAAGTATTCACTGGGATGCTTTCAGCTGCAAGTTAAAGAAAACTTGTAACTGAAGACTAATGGCTTAATCACAAGGATATTTATTGTTTTCTTAACAAACAGTCTGAAAGTAGGCAGTTCTAGGGCTGATTCAGTAACTTAATGACATCATTATGAACTTGGGCTCTTTCTATCCCTCTTTTTTCACCCCCACAGTCTGTTTAACTTTTGTTCTGTTCTTTGGCTTTGTTGCCTCATGATCTTAAGATGGCTGCTGCAGTTCCAGCACTGCTTCCAAATTCAAAAGCAGGAAGCAGAGGTAAAAGGTTTTCTTCTCATATGTATTGGGAAGATCCTCAGGAAACATCCCTTTATACCTCATTGACGAGAACTGGGTCACATGGCTGTAGAATGCTTCCAGGAAGGTTGGAAAAGCAAAGTTTTTCAGCCTCTAGGGACGTAGGCAAGAGGAAAGGGTGTTGGAAATTACTTCTGGATAGCCAACCACAGTGAATGCTTCAAGCCCCAAGATAAGGCATCATGCTGTAGAAGGAAGAGAATTAGATTATGAGCCAGAAGCCACCATCTTGCTCTATGACCTTACTCTGGTCAGCCAGCTCTCCCTGAACCTACAACCTTATCTCTAGGGTAAGATTCAGTAGATGGTCTCTTTCTGCCCTGACCCTGCTGATTTTATTAAAACTCCTTGAGGGCATTGAATGAGCTGTCCAGTGGTAATGTAATTAATTTAATGAGTTCCATTTGGTAAAACTCAGCTGTGGCTCTTTTCCTTCCTATGGTCAGAGGACGTTTGTTGGCTGGATAAACTCTCATGCTCACAGATTTTGATAGAAGTTTAATTATACCAACAGCTTGGTGTCCTTGATCTTTTGAAGTTTGTTCCCAATGAGAGTGTCAGAGAGTGCTATCCAATAGAAGTAAAAGGTGGGGCACATACGTAATTTAAAACTTTTGTATTAGCCAGTCATATTAAAAAAAATAACGGGACACAGATGAAGTTAGTTTTAACATATTGATATTTTATTTAATACCATATCAAAAATGTGATTTTAATATGTAATCAACATAATTATGAATGAGATATTTTACATTCTTTTTTGAATGTAAATCTTTGAAATCTGGTGTGTATTTGACACTTACGGCACATCTCAATACGGACCAGCCACACTTCAAGGGTCCAGTAGCCACATGTGGTGAGTGGCTACCAAATTGGAAAGTGGCTGGAAATCATGAGGGGGTGGGGCTGGCAGCTGGGAGCTGCTCTTGCCATCGACTGACCTCTGCCCTGCTCAGTTCAGAGCAGCCTCAGGCAGAATTTTAGAGGAGATGGAATTGGCCCCAGAGGTCCTTCCACATCTTTCCCTGCCACCTGGCACTCATTACTCTCCCACAGTTGGGTTCACACAATTCTGACCCAGGTGAGGGCTTTATCTAAATCCTTCCCAGAGCCCCTCACTTCATGGAACTACCACGCAGTCTCCTCCCTTTTTCTGCAAAGCACTGCTCACAGGAGGCTGCTGTGATGAGCGACCTGTGCCAAAGTGTGAAAGGATGCTGGGGGATACAGGTCCTCCACATCCAGGTCAGGTGTGGAGGTTCAGCACAGGCTTGGGCTCTTCTCAGCCCCCAGAGTCCAGTCAAGGGAGTTGCACATAAAGCGGTGTTAGTCTAAGATCATGGGGTAACCGATGGGAACCAGGGGCAGAAGGTGCAGTCAGGTCCCCACGAGACACTGAAACTGGGAGAAACCTGACCAGCACTAGGACAGTTTCTTTGTCTCTCTGTCTCTCTCTCCTCTTGCTTTTTCCTCTCCCTTTGTGATTAAAGATACACAGTGAACTTGGTCACCTCACAGTTCTGAGGTCGGCTTGTCCTCAGTTCAAGCAACAGCAAACACTGACAAATGTCTCTGCATCTTAAATCTAAATTCCCAGGAGAAGGAACGTGATTGGCCCAACTCAGGTCAGGTGTGTGCCCTGGTCCAGTCACCTGGGTGGAGGTGGGACAGGTGAGGGAGGAAGGTCACCAAAACACAAACGTGGATGCAGAGGACTCCCCTGTGAATGCGGGAATACACTTCTCAGAGAAGGGAGGTTGTGGGCTGGGCAAATACTTCAGATGGTGGGGTTTTGCTCTTGACTTTTGTTTCTAATGGAGATGTGGATTTTCCACATGTTTGATATAATGTAAAAACCCCAGAGAACAAATAACACTGAAAGTGTTATTTATTAGGTACAAATTTGGATCCACCACTTACTATTGGTATTATCTTGTTTATCTTAATTACTAATCAAACACTTATAAAGCACTTTCTACACTTATAACACTGTATTGTACAAAGACAAAGTGCTTTACATATTTTAACATCTTTAATCTTTGCAATGATTCTATGAGATAGCTATTATTATTATTATCCCCATTTTACAGATGAGGAAATGGAGTCATAGAAAGGTTATGTAACTTGCCCCAGGTCACACAGCGTGTGAGTGCTGGAGCTAGAATTCCAGCCCGGGCTGTCTGGATCTATTATTCCTTTTCTGAAACCCTATGTTATACTGACCTTGGATAAGTTATTTAACTTCTCTGTGGCTCAGTTTCCTCATTTCTAAAATGGGTTTAATGACATCGGTCTCCTCAATTGTGGTGAGGATTAAAATGGATAGTACATTTAAAGCCCTGCCCTCTTCACTACTCAGGGCTCTCCAGAGAAACAGGACCAATAAGATGTGTCTGTGTGTGTGTGTGTGTGTGTGTGTGTGTGTGTGGAGAGAGAGAGAGAGATTTACTTTAAAGAATTGGCTCACACAATTATGGAGGCTGGAGTCTGACAAACCTGAAATCTGCAAGGTAGCCCAGCAGGCTGGAGACCCCACGAATAGCTGCCATTACAGATTAAGCCCAAAGGCTTGTCTGCTGGCAGATTTCCTTCCTGCTCGGGGAGGTCAGTTTTTTCTCTATTCAGATCTTCAACTCATTGAATAAGGCCCCACCATATTATGAAGGGCAGTCTGCTTTACTCAAAGCCCACTGATGTAAATGTTAACTTCATCCCAAAACACTCTTAAAGAAACATCCAGAATAATGTTTGACCAAATACCCAGCCACCATGGCCCAATCAGGCTGGCACATAAAATTAACCATTACACCCTCTAATCACACCTGGTAGGTGCCCGTAGGTAAAGAGTCTGGTCTTTCCCTTCCTTCTCACCTCCAGAGCCCCCCGAGCACCATCTTCTTGAGGACTGGAGCTGGCCGTGGCTCAGCCTGACTCAGTTCTCAACTGTGCCTCTTGCTTCACGTGGTCATCCCTCAGGCAGCTGCACAGCCAGAGAGCTCCTTCAGCCGCAGAACTCCGCAGCTGCAGCACGGTGTTCCAATGCAGATCTGGTATCGTTGGAAATGGTTGCTTCCCAGAGCAACACATCATGCATGTGGCACAATTGCCCCAGTGGTAATAACCACGCTGACAGAATGAGCAGTGAGCTAGCTTGCAAATCTGGTGACAGTCGGGGCTTTCATAAGCAGATGGTGATTTAATAAGAAAAGGCATCTCAGGTGTTAGATTGCCTAACACCTGCCTCAGCATGCATGCTATTTCTATTATTTTTTATATATATATATATATATATATATATATATATATATATATATATTTTTTTTTTTTTTTTTGCGGTACACGGGCCTCTCACTGTTGTGGCCCTTCCAGTTATGGAGCACAGGCTCCGGACGCGCAGGCTCAGTGGCCATGGCTCACGGGCCCAGCCGCTCCGCGGCATGTGGGATCTTCCCAGACCGGGACACGAACGTGTGTCCCCTGCATCGGCAGGCGGACTCTCAACCACTGCGCCACCAGGGAAGCCTCTATTATTATATTTAAATAATGCTGCATATTCTTAAAAATAAGTAGGCATATTTTACCAAATATGATTTCTATTATAAGCAGTTGTGTTGCCTCAGCTTTGCTGTAATATTCACATTAGACAAACTCTCGTGTGACTTTAGAATTGCAGGAGACACAAATATATTCAGTGTCACCATGCAGTAGAGGGTTAACTCAGCAGGGCCTAGTACAGCTGATCCTTGAACAACGTGGAGATTAGGGACACCGACCCCTACACAGTAGAAAATCCACATATAACTTTATGGTCAGCTCTCTATCAGTGTTTCCAGATTTGCAGATTCAACCAACTGTGGATTGGGTAGTACAGTAGTATACATTTATTGAAAAAAATCCACATATAAGTAGACCCATGGAGTTCAAACCCCTGTTGCTCAAGGATCAACTGTACATTCCAGAGGAAGGCCTATCTTCAGAAGCACTGGCCCCTGACCGGCCCCTGAGAGATAATCTCTGAGCCTTTGGAATACCCTGCCTGATAAGAATGTTTTGTATATCTGAGGCTCTGGGCCATGCTGTATCAGTTTGACTTCTTGGGGGGCTGGAGACTGAGTAACATAGATCAGTCCAGAGTCCTACATGACTGATCCCCAGTAAAAACCCTGGACACTGTGGCTCAGGTAAGATTCCCTGGTTGATAATACTTCACATGTGTTGTCACACATTGCTGCTGGGAGAATGAAGCATGTCCCCATGCAACTCCACTGGGAGGGGAAACCTGGAATCTTGTACCTGGCTTCTCCTGGATTTAGCTCATGCACCTTTTCCCTGTGCTGATCTGTATCCTTTCATGTAATAAACCATAACCGTGAGTATAACAGCTTCTCTGAATCCTGTGAGTCCTTCTTGCTGTGAATTATCAAGCCTGAGGGTGGTCTTGGGGACCCCCAACACAGTCACTTGGCTGACAGTTCCATGGTAGGGGGCAGTGGTGGAGAGGTTGCTTTTGGGAAAGTTAACAGCAGGAAATTTATAATGAAAGGGCTGGAACTGGGCCTTGGAGTGCTCACCAGGTGGGGAACTTTGAAGGTCTCTTATTTGCACCTCAGAGGTTTTATATAGTTGCCCCATTTATCCACTCAAACCATAAAAGTCTGCTGGGCAGTCCCCTTTTCTCCCTCTTTATCCCCCATAGTGCCTAGTGCAGTGCTCTGTGATGTGGGTGGTACCCTACCCAGATAGGTCCCCTTCAGCAGTGAGTCTGCCAATTGCCCAGTGGCTGTGGGTTTGCCTGCTGAATGGCTCACGGCTGCTCCTAGGAGAGCTGCTTTTGGTGAATAGGTTCTACTCCTCCACCTTACCCTCACAGCCTGCAACCAGGGACTGGCTGACATGGAGGCACAAAAGGCTGTCCTCTTTTCCTCAAGGTGGGGTCAATTCCATGGTGCAATTTGTGCTCCAGAGCTCTCTGTGGGGTGGAGCTGAAGCTGGTTTTTAGCCTGGACCATGTTCTTGCTGAGTGTTCTTCCCCATCCCTAATCTGCATCCCATACTCTCCCTTGTCTTCAGGCATCCCCTCCATCAATCATTTACTCAGGAATTCCCATCCCAGGATTCCTGAGAACCAAGCCAAGACGGTAGTGACTAAGCTCTGATGGCCATTGGGACCCCTACAACCATATTTTGATGCATCTCAGCCTGGCTCACAGTGTCCTTGTTTCTGAAAAGGAATTTCTGAGTCATTTAAAGCTCTATCTTAGTTTTGAGCCCATGAATTAAAGTGGAGAAGATGTAAGCCTTGTTTTGGTCCAGACAGAGTGTGGAACAATTGTTGGATGGGAGGTTTTGCTCTTAGACACAAACTTGTTCTTTCCCATAACAGAGCCTGTTTGCAACAAGCCTGTCGACTAAGATTGACCAGAGGGACTGGGTGAAGTAGGTGCTCCGAGGGCCAATCTGATCCCACATTGTCATTCCCATGGGAATTAGCCACTGGGCGCTCAAGTAACAAGGCCTATGAGTGTTAACGTTCCTGTTAGTCAAGAATGTGCAGAGCAAGAAAGAGACATCAGTGGAGACTAAGTAACTTGAACTCAGAATGAACTTGAACTCAGAATGTCAAAGTCTGGAAGGGTTTTTTATGGTCTTCGTGAAGTTCTTAGTGTAAAAAGCAAAATTCAAGCCTCAGGGATCTAAGTGGCCCTATGCACAGGCAAGAAAAGTGCTCCTGCGCTCACACCACAGGCCTGCCAGTAGGTTCTGACACAAAGACCCCCATTGGTTTGACACCACATCTTCTCAACAGTGACAGGGATTGCTGATCCCAGAGTTTGATGAGCGGGACTAATGGCTGGGACACTGATGCTGGGCATGGGATGTTTAGGAGGTTGAAAGGAAAAGCCACGGGTAGCTTAGGTAGCAACCCAGCTTAGGTAGTACCTCCAGCTTCTTTCACCCCTACTTGCTGAAGCTTTATGAAAGTGCAGCTTCCTGCCCTGTGACCAGTTTTAATTGTTATAGGCCGGGAGGACGGGATAGGAAGGGTTGAGAAAACCTGGGTGTATTGCCAACACTAGGAGATGTTCTCTGTCTGGGTCCTGAACACTCTTCAACGTTAAATCCCGTTGTTGACACCTGTGGGTGTAGTTGGTGCTCTACCGAGATCCCCTTTGTCCTCATCTTTCTGTGCGTGCCACTCCAATTTCCACCTGCCAGCACCTGTGTCCTTTTGCCTGTGGCCTTTCTCTGTCCACTGGAGCCTGTGCTGCAGTGCAGAACAGGCCAGAAGTGCTGGGGAAGTGACAGCCAGGAGCGTGTTCATCAGTCAAGGTTGGGCAGGGTGGGAAGGCCCTGAGGTTCCTTCCACTCTGCCTAATGGAGCTCCACACCGGAACAAAGCTGCTTTGCCCACAGTGGTGACACGCACCCTTTGTTGGCTTCTTTCCCCTCCCCATCACTTCCCCATCACCTCTCAGTGTCTCCTGAGGTCATTCCTCCCACCCCCAAATTATTTGCACTTGATTCTTTGTCTCAGAGTTTGCTTCTGAAGGAAACTAAGCCAGTGCCCCATTTGACTTTCCTTACTGATAGAGCCCCAAGCTAGGAAGAAGCTATCGGACCAGACTATCCTTGGTCAGAAGGTTTGGAATGGGCTCCAGAAGTTGGTTTGAAATCTACTATATGGACACTGGGCCTGACCCAGGTGATTCTGGAATGTCTTCCCTTTCTACCAATCTGTGTAGATTCTCCCCTTGCCTCCCCTGCAACTGCAAACTCTCGAAACGCTGGCCTTCATGGGTGCAGGGAGAAGCCAGCCAGGCTCCAATGGCTCATCTGCTGTTAAAGACAGGATCAGATAATGCGTAAATGAATGAGAGAGTAAGTCAATGAACAAACGAATCTGTGTTCCAATGAAGCTTTATTTGGCCCATCCTGATCAAGTTTAATAATGTTTAATAGATTTTTTAAGAACATGAGTAAGTAATAGCAATTCCTCTGTAATAACAATTATATATGAACTCCTGGTCAAGGTCAGCAGCTTGCTCCTATACCAAAAAAGTAAAGCCACCCTTTGAGGACAAATGGCACATGAGGAGTGGTGTACATTTCCTTCTCTTTAAAACAAAAAAGAAAGAAAAGAAACCCAGACACTTCATATTTACATATTTTCCATTTAAAAATTGGTCAGTATGGTTGTTTTTAAATATCAGTTTCTAACGTGTTGCAGGTTTCAATGCACAGATCCTAGTTAGCTGATTAGATTTAAGGTGCTGTTGAGGTGAGGGTGAACCCAGCCTAAGCTCAACACTGAGGAATCCTCTGTTTACAGACTGGCTCCTGTGGGCATCTTTGGGGGAAGCTGAATGCCAGTGGTGGAAATGGCAGAGCTTTTCCAGGGGACTGGGCTCCATGTTTCTGCAGAGGGCCTGCTGTGCCCACACACCATCCCCCCTCAGGCTCTGTGTACAAGTGCACCTTTGGTTTGGCGTGCTCCGAATTCATCCTGGCCTAAGCTAGGAGGGACATGGTGGCCTCCAGTCCTTTCTTTTGTCGTGGGGTCCCCATGCTGGTGCCTGACCCCTGAAGGCCCTCAATGTTGGTACCCCACCTTTCATACCTTCCTACCCTTCCGGATTCCCTGTCCCCAAGGCCTCTTGCTCTCCAATGCATTTTTTCAGGGCCTGCTCTTTGCTGGGGCTAAATGGATAATCAAAATCAAGGGCAGCATTAATGAAGTCGGATGGGCCCTGTGTGAAATCTTCTCTCCTAACACATTTGCTCTAGGCAGGCACCTCACTGCTCTCCACCAAATGAGCAATTCATGCCGAGAACATGAGTTCCCAAGGTAGGCTTGGAGTGGGGCTATGAGTATGGGGGTTGGGGTGTGGGGCAGGCTGGAGGGATTCTTGGAATTGCTGTCTTCAAACTCGGCCGCGTATGACATTCCCTCGGGAGCAAGAGCTGTGTCATTGTGTCTGTGCGTGTGTCAGGAAAGTGCATAGGAAGTTCTGCAAAAGGTGTGTGCACAGGCCTGGGAGAATGGGTTATTTTACCCACAGAGCCCAAACTGGGCTGGTCTGCAACCAAGATTTCAGACCACACGGGGTGAGGCAAATACTACAGGGGTGAGGCAGATGGGAATATTTACGTACTTGAGGAGCCAGAAAAAAAGATGCTTGGTGACTAAGGGAAAGAAGCTGGCTCAGTTTCCAGTTTCAGAGTTCAAGGGGCATTGCTCTGAGTAAAAGCATGTAGAATGGGTCAGATGGTAATGGACAGGGAAGAAACATCTTGAACCAAGTTTTCTGAGCGAAAAGCCGGAGTGACGCCAGTAGAGGAAGACACTGTTTAGTGGACAGACACTGGCCTGGGGTTCAAGGCTTTCCCTGACACTGACTAGGCCCTGAACTTAGAGTCACTTTGCTTCTCTGGGCCTCACTGTCCTTCCACACCTGTCAGCTGAGGCTAGTTGGGCCAGGTGGTTCCAACACTCTGCCTGCAAGGTTCCACTGCACACAGCCACCCAGGTGGGGCCTGCAGACTGCTAAGACATACTTCTGCCCTGTACACTGCCACTTATAAAAGCACAGGGGCCTCGTCCTCACTGGGAAAGTGATCAACCCCCAATCTCGGCTCCTGTTCAAACCCACTCCCAGAGGTTAAAGGCTAGTTATTAAGGCAGTTTAAGAAATGGACATTCCTCTTGCTCCTCGGATCCTTTCTGTGTTCTGCTAACCCCAAGGCAGCAGAGAGGGGCGGCAGGGGTGGTGGAGATGCCAGGGAGGTGGCCTTCGGGATGGCCTGGAGCGCCCCTTCGCCGCCCTCACCACCTTTCTTTGGAGAAGGCCTCAGTCTGCACGAGATCGCCAGGGTGCTCGGATATGCAGGCGCCGTTGAGGTCGCCCAGTTTACTGTCCGGCAGGTCCTCGGGCTTGGTGCAGAGCTTCAGGGCGCGGGAGATGAACACGTCCAGGTCGAACTGGGGGCTGGCGCCCCCGTCGATGGGGGCCGGACGGCCGGGTGGGGAGGCCGACAGGCGACGCTCGGGGCCGTCGGGGGGCGGGCTGGCGCGCTCGGGGACGCCCTGCGTGCTCTGGACCCACTGCGCGATCTCCAGGAAGAGGCTGGCCGGCTCTTCGTCGCGCGGCCCCGCGTCCGCCGCCACCGCGGCGGTGGGGGGCGCCCCGGCCGCCTGCTTCCAGTGCGACAGGTCCAGGATGAGCTTGGGCTCCGAGTAGTGGTGCGGCTTGTTGTCGCGCCACAGTAGCTTGTCCAGGTAGGACGGCGACCCCACCTTGTAGTCGCAGGAGCGCCCGTAGTCGGCCTCGAAGGCGCGCTCCATGGACGAGTGCGACTGCTCCAGGAAGCGCTCCGAGCTGCTCTGCGAGTCCTTGCGCGGGTCCACCTGCACGTCCTCCCCCAGCGGCGCCGAGCCCGCGCGCGGGTCGAGCTGCACCTCGCTCGCGTCCTGGTACCTGTCGGGCCGCCACTCCAGGTCCGACGACAGGCTCACAGGGTACCTGCAAAGGTAAGACAGGATGGTGATTGGACCCTTCCAACCGGGTTGGCTTTGTGGAGGGAGCCAACACCCCCCCCCCCATCCCTGTTTGCCACCCACAGGCCGGCTTTCCATTCCTTCCCAGTCCCTCCAGCTCCTTCCCTCACCTCCCAAGGTGGGAGGGTGATGGGACAAAGTAACGGTGAACCTCCAGGGCTCAGGCAGAAGGACTGATTGCCCGGCTTAACTCTTGTATCCTTTTGTATTCATTGAATATCCTACAAATATTTCTTGAGCACCTCCTATGTGCCAGACGGTGTTCTGAGCATTACCAGACACAGCAGGGAACAAAACAAAACCCCTCTCCTCATGTGATGGTACTTTCTAGTGGATGCACCTGTGCGGTACTCCTCAAACTTTGATGTGCACACAGATCACCTGGGCACCTTGTTGAAATGCAGTTGCTGATCCAGTAGATGAGGCAGGGTCTGAGAGTCTGCATTTCTAACAGGCTGCCAGTGATGCTGACTCTGCTGGTCCCTGGCCCACACTTTGAGTAGCAGGGCCCTAATGAGGGCTTCACAGCCTTGGCTCAGATTAGAATCACTTGTTGGGGGGCATTAAAAATAAAATTCCATGCCTGCCCCGCATCTCCAATGCTGATTCAGGAGGTCCAGGGAGGGGCCCAGCATCTGCGTGGTTGTCAAACCTCCCCAGGTGTTTCTAAGTTCCAGCCAGGGCTAAGAACCCCTGCCATAGTGGATCTGGTTGGAGGCCCTGCAGCACCTTGCGTAGATGCTGAGCAGGCAGGGCGTACTGAAAGATTACAGACACCCTCAGGAGAGGCCAGAGATCCTTGGAATTCTGCCCTCCGTCAACTGTCCTGCGGCCCTGAAGAGCCAAGTCTGCTAGCCAAGAGCAAATGAAGGGCAGGTGGGCAGGCCATCAGCTTGGGCTGAGCCCTCCCTCCCTGTGCCAGGTGTTCTATGCAGAATTGAGGGGGCGGGGAGAGGCAGGGAGCCCAGGGGAAGCCTCAGGCAGCAGCCAGCCGCTCCCAGAACAGGAGGCCTAGGGCTCACACAGGAAGAACCAAGGACAGGCAGGTTTGGCTGTGTGACCGGGCAGGCGGGCAGCTGCAGTCCACGCCTTGTGGTTTGCGAGGCACAGGAAGGTCCCAGTTCTCCCCACCCTCCCAGTGATGCCATTAACATAGGAGTCACTCCTAGAGGTGAACACTGCCTCCTCCCATGAGGGTCCTTGAAATTGCAGGGATTTCTTGGAGGAAGAACTTGTGAAGCCCGTCACCATTGGCTGCTACATGCCAAGGGCCAGATGTAAGGTGTCTGCAGTCTCCAGGCAACCCTGTGGAGTGTGTGCTACCACCTGCTTCACAGATGAGGACACTAGCGTTCAGAGGTAAGCAGTTTGCCCGAAGCAGCAGGGCCTGTGGGAAGGGGTTTGTCATTGTCTTTGTTGCCCGCCTTCCTCATGCAGGTGTGATGGGACAGGTTGGGAGCAGAGGGGCACCAGGTTTAGAAGTGGTCAGAGTTGATGGGCAGGGGCCAAAGAAACCCTGCTACAGTCTTCCTGACACCAACGCCATGCCATAGCCATGAAAAGCAGAGGACAAACCCTGCATAGCCAATGCTCCGTGCCCCCAGGTGCTGTGGAGTGGAGGACGAGGGGCTGCAGGAACCACAGTCAAGGGCAGGGCTAGCACGGGGGCGGCAGAGGAGAGAGTCTTCATTAATCTCTATGTGCTGGCAACTCTTGATAACAACAATCAACAACAACAAACCAACAAACCTGTCCTGAAATAGCAACGTTGCCCTGACCCTCCCTCGGAGCCTCCTTAATCTGAAATCCATCATCTGTCAAATGACTGGAAAGGAGAAACTGCTCATCTGTCACTTATGTAACTAGCTGTCACATTCTCGCAACAGCAGCGCTCCCACTTAGGCCCCCTCGGAGTCCTAGCTTCTAAGCCCTCGACTTTTATTTCTAAACCGAGCGGCTCCCAGTGCTTCCTTCCAGAATTAGCAGATGGTGATGCCCAAATGTTTAGGTGCCTGATCTAGGAACATCAGAACAGGAAGGGACCTAAGAGATCATTGTGTGCTTATGTGGAGATTGTCAAAAACTGCATCTTCTATCCAACTCTGATTCATTGGTAGTGACTTCCGGGCACACTGTGTTGAGAAGGATTCTGAGGCCCGGCTCAGTTTAGCAGGGAAGAGTCCTGTGATTGCTTGGCAGTGTCTGACATGGGTGCAGATTGGGGAGGGCCCACATAGGCCAGGAATTAGGTGTGTGACACAATGCCAATCTCTAACCTCTCTGAGCTGTGGCTTCCTCGTGCGTCAATGAGCGATAATAATAATGGTGCCCCTTTACTGGCATCTCAGGAGGTGCAAATGATGTGAACGGCATGAAGGTGTTGTGTGGTGGTAAATGTCACATTGTTTTCTTGTCTTGCGTTGCTGCATTTTGCTTTTCTGGGGCAAATTCCCAGCCTACTAGACGTGAGCTCTGGCTGTGGGGGCTCATTAAATGCTTGCCCGACATTGTATTGAGCCCTGTGTGCAGTACACTCGGGGTGGGTTGGAAAGCTGGTGGTGACTGGTGTTGCACAAAGGCAGGGCCCGACCACGCATGCAGGACATAGCTGGTCATCTACCAGGAATGTCTGGGGACAGGAGAGAAAGGCAGGAGGCTAAGCTGGGGAAAGCGCCCTATGGGCTGTAGAACTTGGGAGACGGAAGGAAAGGTCATGGAGGATCAGAGGCAAATAGAAATGAGAGGACGGCAATGTGGGTTCCAGACTCCAGGGCTGGAACCGCACCTGTCCCAGTTGGAGAGCTGGCTCTGGTTGGCGGCCATCAGCAGGATGTCGTCAATCTCATCCTCTATGCGGAAGGGGTGCTGCGAGGTGGGCTCGTCCTCGGGGCAAGCGTACGGGCTCATGTAGGGATGCTGCAGCCCCATCTCGGCGGTCAGGCGATCCATGGGGTTAAAGGTCAGGATCTTCTCCAGAAAGTCGATGGCTGTGGAGAGCAGAGCAGGACAGGAAGGTCATTTGTGCCCTTGCCAAGCTGAGAATAAGACTCCTCAGCATACGGACACCCCCTAGTGTTTGTACTTTTCCATTTGTCAAAAGGCTTTCGGATGTTTCCTTTCTCAGGATCCTCACCAAAATCCAGGGACAAATTCAGAGCAGCCGCTGCTTTCTGACTTCGCTAATGAGTTAATAGAGGTCCAGAGGGGTACAGTGACTCAGGTTACAGGAGGTCCAGGGCTAGAACTCTGCCTTGGGCTGGATTTCCCCAGAGACAAGGAATGGGGTGGAGGTAGTTTATGTGGCAGTGGTGCCAGGAAGCACCGGTAGGGCAATGGGGAAGAAGCCAGTAGAGGATGTGCCAATGAACCGTTCCTGCTGAGAGCCCCTGGGGCTCCGTTCCACTGGGTCCTCCAAGAGACAGCATGGGACACACCTCAGAGATGGTCCCACTTCGGGGGCAGGGGAAGCTGGAGTATCTCCATCCCCACCCTCATCTGTCATGGGTTGAGTGCTGCTGGAGTGGGTGGAGGACCCAGCAGCAAGAAGGCTCAGTGAGAAGGGTCGCCGTGGAGCTAGGCGGGTGGGACAGAGCCTGACAGCCCAGGGCTCCTAAGTCCAGAGCCCTTTCTACTATATGTTGCCCCTGGAGGTTTGACAAATAAAGGCCATCTTCAAAATATTTATCCCCTGGGCTGAAGCCCCCATGCTGTGCCAGGCAGTAACGCTTCAGTGACTATAGATCAAGGGGAGGACCTGGCAGCTGAACCTGGGCGTGGAAACGGGCACTCAGGAGCCCTGTGCGGTGGCTATTTGCCAACCAGCGTGAAGGTATATCAAGATGGCAGCCACCTGTAGGGCATTGTGGGTGTGCACTGGCTGAATGTCACCTCCGCGCACAGGTGCCCTTTGTCCTGAGGGGGGTAGGGACACCTGTCTGCCCTGTGAGCTCAGCCCCGGGTTATCTCAGGGCAAGTCCGGTCTGGAGGTTTGTATTCCTTCTCAGCCCTGGAGGCTCCGCTTAAACCATGGCTTGGCTAATCAGATTGCAGCCCACATGGAAAAGGAGGAAAGCAGCTGAGCTCAGGGCCAGGCTTCTGTGCCCTCTGAGGGGCTCCCGGGTGGGCCTCAGCCTGCACCATTACTCTGCCCCTCACACCAGCCCTGGACCTCTCTGCGGGAAAATTCATCAGTGATTCCAGAAATCGATGGATTCTGAAGGTCACTGGCCTCCCAGGAGGATGCAGTTCTGTTCCATAATCCTAGACTGAAAGATCGGTTAAGCAGCAGTAACTCTGATCCCTCCCCAGTGCTCGGCGGCTCAGGGCATGCTTCTGGGCCCAGGGCTGCAGACCTGAAAGAGAATCAGCCTCACAGATTCCCAGGACTGGGAAGAATCAGGCAGTGCAGGGCCCAGCTCTGCCACTGCCCAGCTCCAGGATGGGCAGGTCTTTTCTTCTTTGGGCTCCCAGCCCCTCGCTCGGCCCCGCCTACCACCCTGAACCTTTTGACAAGGAAGTGAGAGAGTTGGAGCTCTAAACGGTGGCAGGCATCATCCCCATCATCATCAGTATTAAGAAAGACCCAGCGAACGCTGACGTTGGAAAATGCCAGCCCCGAAGGCCGCTTCACTGACTCTAGTAAGGATGAGAATCTCCCCTTACCTCTCTCTGACAGCTGGTCCTCCAGCAGGTGCCCAGACACTTCTGGGAAGCCCAAGTGTTAGAAAATCCTGCCTTATAGCAAACCTAAATCTGCCCCTTTAACTCCTGCCCTCGAGCCTCGCTCTGCCCTCTCTGGTCCCCCCATGTCAGCGTGCTCTCTCTTCCCCATGACTGTTCCCATCATGTTTCAAGGCAGCAGTCATGTCCCACGCAAGCCTCCTGTCCTCCTGGCACACAACTGGCCTACATCTCCTAGCCTCCCCCGCAGTTCGGTGTGGCCGTGTGACTGGGGCCAATGGGAAGGGGCTGGAAATGATGTGTGTACCCCGCTTCCAGGCCAGACCCATAGACACCTCCTGCAGGAGTGTCTGCTCTCCCTTCGCCTGTCTTCGGCCGGAAGTTGGTGCCCTGCGGGTAGGGGGGAGCCTTGAAAGTTACGATTGAAGATGTCACATGGCCAGCATCCCAGGCGCGGCCCCCAGGTTCCCCCACTCTGTCTGAACTTGAGTTGAGCAGTGAATACACAGCTAGCGGGTAAGCCGCAGAGACTTCAGGTTTATAGGCTACAGCACTGGCTTCACCTTAACTCATAACCACACCGCCCCGCCTCCACCAACTCCTTTTCTCTAAGTTCAACCTCCCACATGTTTTCTTTAGTGCTTCTAATATAATGAGGCTTCTGTACAATTGTGTCACCTCTCTGTGGCCCCAGTGGATTCCCAGCTGGACTTCTCAGAGCCCCCGGGATCCTCAGGAAGGATTCTCAGGGGCGTCTCTGGAGATCAAGAGGCAGGTGGGCAGGGCCCCTCACCCCTCACCCCTGCTGCACCCAGAGGACTCCTTTCCCTGTTTTGTCTATTAGATTTCCTCATCAGCTCTGTCCTTTGTGATATAGTTTCTTCTTGTAAGTGGAGCTCAGAAGTGAACGCCCTGGCGTGGTCTCAGGCCTGCTCCCTTGTCCTGAACCTGTGGTGTGACGGCTGTCTCGGCTGCTGAGGGATACAGTCCGCCCAGACTCTGTCCATCGAGCCTCTGAGGGTGACAGCCAGAGAGGACTCCCACCTCTTCCCAGGCCTACGGGGCCTCACATGGACAATCCAGGACAAACCGAGAGTCACCAACTGACTCTTAGGGACAGGTGCGCGTGATACCCTTTCTCCCACTGAAGTTTCATTTCAGCCATACCTCATTACCCTGAGGCCAGGCTGATTGGGGCCACTTTTCAAGCCCAGTGGCAGACAAGAGAATTGTGGTTGAAGCTGGCGCATTGGGAGGGTGAAGCTTTCGTGAACATCTGTTTGGCTACAGGATCAAGTCTGTACACGTCCGCTGGGTATTCAGAGCCCTGCAGTCTCTTGGCCCTTCTCACCTATCCAGCTTCACTTCCTACAGTCAGCTTCCCGCTGATCTGAGCCCTCACCAGTCCTCCAGGCCGGTTCTTTATCCCTCTCAGTGCTTGGTGGCTCTCTTCCCCTCCCCAAATACCCAGAGCTCTCGTTAGCCCCTTAGGATGTGTTCCTTCATCTGCTCATCTCTGACGTGTACTCCATCTTCCCAGCTAGACCATCACTTATGTCTCTGATCTCTGCGAGACAGGCCCACCACACTCAGAGCCAAGTCACCGAGGGACTGCTGTGCGTGTGGTGGTTTGGGGGATGGGGACATGGGTGACACATCCCTGATCCAGAATTCCTGAGAATTCTGAACCTTGTGTCACATGGTGGGATTTCTACAGAGGCCTAGGAATCAAAGTAAATGTGGATGGGCTGAGTCTTAATTTGTGGGGAATCAGATTGCCCCCTCCCTTAAAGATGGGGAAACTGAGACAGATTGAATGGGGATCATGGCCAGAGAAATTGTTAGTCCAAGTTCTTGGTTTCTTGATGGAGAGGAGCGTGGCAGAGACAGCTGTACCCCATGTCTGTTCTCCTCTTTCATAGTAATGGACACAGAGTGGCAGTGGAGTAAGTGTCCACTTCCCAGCCTCACTGCAGCGAGGTGGGACCATGTGACTAAGTTCTGGCCAACAGGACACGAATGGAGGTGAGGTTAAGTCAAGGGAACTGCCCTCCTTCCCCGCCTTCCCCCAGCTGGTAAGGGCAACACCCTAAGGTGGCAGAAATACAAGACAGAAGGGGCTTGGGCCCTGGTAGAGCAGGTCTACCACATTGGCCCTAGACTATCTACTTTGGATTATTATATAAGAGAGAAATAAACTTAACTTCTTTTTTCTTAAATAAGAAATACATGTTATTTAAGCTGTTGATAATCTGGGTTTCTTTTACAATTGACAAGACCGTATCCTACCTGATATAGGGGTTTCCTAAGGGAGCCTCTGGCAGGTAGAAGGCTGGTGGCAATGTAACATCTCAGATGATGGAGCAACTATCCTATGCTAAGGGCTTTACAAATTCTGTTTTACTTACTTGTCACGGTGACCCTGTGTGTCATGTATTATTACATCCATTTTACAGTTAAGGAAACTGAGATGCAGAGAAGTTAAGAAACTTGCCCAAGGCCAAACAGCTAGTCACTGGTGGAACTGGGAACTGAGCCTGGGTCTGGCTTTGAAGCTGATGAAACCATACCATGCCTTACAGAGGGAAAAATAAAGGGAGATGGAAGAGAGGGAGGGAGGCAAGTGAGAAAGAAGGAAAAGGAAGCAAAATCAGGGGTAGAGTGTGGAGGACCAGCTGTGACCGCCCTGAGGGTGGCCTGATGGCCGAACTCAGTCTGGAAGTAGCGAGGGCAAATGCCCGCTGCCAGGGGTCCCCAGCTTCTGTGTCTAGGGACTCTGTTTGGTCCTTTTGGAAGAGACTGCCTGCCCCAGCCCCCCAGGGTGAAAGCAGAGTGCTGCCTCCAGGTGCTGGCTTGGCCGTCGGACTCTGGTACCTTCGCTGTTCACTTCGGGGAGCAGCTTGCGCAGTGGCCTCTTCACCTCCCAGGCGCTGCTGACGAAGGAAGGCATCACCTTGAGCAGCTCGTCCTTGTCTTCCTCCCGGATCACAGGGATGGTCTCCAGGATGAGCTGCATCTGCTCCAGCTCGTGAGCCCCTGGGGAGGTAAACACCAGATGGTTGAGCGTGCTGCCCACGTGGCTGGCGTGTGTGGAAGCTCCCGGGCCGCTCTACGACCCTGGGGCAGGGGGACCAGAGCTGGGCTGGGAGCCAGGGAACCTGAGTTCACTCTGCCACTAACTTGCTGTGTGACTGTGGGCAAGTTGCTTGCCATCTCTGGGGCTTGGTCAAATGTAGAAAGAAGGGGTAGTCTCTGGGGCCCCATCCGTTCCCCTAGCATTCTGTGCCTCTGGAATGGACCAGTCTCATATAGCCTGAGTCAGCCATCGCTAAAGTGATGGGAACAGCCTGGCCCAAGGCTTTCCAAATGCTCTTTCCCATATGCCTCTGTGCATGTCCTTTACTGGGCTGGGGAAGGAAGTGATTTTAAGGCTAGGAATGAGTCTTACCTTTTGGATTTCCATTAGGAAGAAAAAAAGTCAGGAAGAACAAATTAAGCTTGGGATGTGTCATGAGCACACTGCCTCTGTGCTCCTTTGGGCAGAGGGAGGAAGACAGACTGTGCCAGGTCTGTGGGACAGGATGGAGTCGAGCATTCAAGCACTCATTCACTTATTCATTCATTCAACAAATGATTATTTATGGAGTGTCGTCTCCATAAATGGAGTGTAATCTCCATGAATACCATCCTCATCCGTAAGAAGCTTCAGGCTTTGTGCATCTTGGAAACTCAACTCCTCTTCTACGCTTAGGCCATCACGGATGCTGCTTCAGAGCTTTGACGCTGCTGGGATGGGTCAGGTCTGAATCCTTGCTGCCCCCTCTGACTTCCAGGCTGTTCTTACCTCCAGTTCCTCCATTTTCCCTTTTGGCATGAGTAGCCTTGCCATTTACCTCTACCAGGTTAAATCCAACTAGGCCCCGTCTTCCTGAAGAAATGCCCCTGACTCACCCAGCTGCACAGAGCTCCCTCCCCTTACCACCGATTCCCATGGGGTCCCAGTCTTCCAGAAGCTGGTAGCCAAGGGCGGGGCTCTTCCGTGTCCCCCATGATGCCCTGTGCGGCACTAAGCACTTGTGGATGCTGTGAGCGCTAACCCAGAAAGTGCCTACGGATCAGCATCCGCTCTGAACGAGTCCCTTGGCCTCTCCCTGCAGTGGGCTCGTGTAGGCTCAGTTCAGAGACTCTGGGAGACTTGTGGGGTCCCCTCTCCAAATGAGCACTCCAGACCGACCTCTCACAGTGGCAGGGAGAGGGGAGGAAGGGGCTGAAAATGTAGGACGGGTGTTTTCAGGGGTCAGTCTCAAGATGTTCGAATATACACGATTATTGATTTTGAAAGTTCTGTGCTCAAAAGGCTTTTTTTTAGCCTCTCCAGTATTTTGCCTGAAATGGTTGATAATCAGGTACCATAAAAGCTGCAGAGGTGACGCCAAAGAGAAAGACTAGCATGTCTGTGATTAACATGTGTTTCCCCCGCCCCGCGCTTTTTTTTTTTTTTTTTTTGCGGTACGCGGGCCTCTCACCGCTGCGGCCTCTCCCGTTGCGGAGCACAAGCTCCGTATGCGCAGACTCAGCGGCCATGGCTCACGGGCGCAGCCGCTCCGCGGCATGTGGGATCTTCCCGGACCGGGGCACGAACCCGTGTCCCCTGCATCGGCAGGCAGACTCTCAACCACTGCGCCACCAGGGAAGCCCTGTTTTCCCCTTTTATTGAGCTACAGCAGAGGAGAAGGAAGGTGCCTGGGTAGCAGCTTACCAGCAAAGAGCATCCTCCCCGTGAGCATCTCTGCCAGGATGCAGCCAGCGGCCCACATGTCAATGGCTTTGGTGTAGTTGTTAGGGGAGAGGAGCAGGCGTGGTGAGCGGTACCATTTCGTTACCAACCCTTCTGACAGGTAACCCTGGAAGACAAAATCCAGGCTTCCAGTAATCAGTCATTTGTAGACACCCCCCCTCACATGCCTCTCCTCCTTTCCCTTCCCAGGGAGATAGGACCCCTTTCACTCTCCATCCTTTCCCATTGATCGTCTGGTTAGAGGGGTTTAGGCAGCGTTGTGGGGCTCAGAGGCTTTGGTGGGGGAATCTTATGAGGCCCTGGCGTTCTCTTCTGTGGAAAAGGATCCAGGATGACACTATTTAAGAAGCAGTGCTTTCCCAGCCCATCTTGATGTAATGACGCATAACACTCTACCCTCATCTAGTAAGAAGATGGAAAAGTAGGAGCCATACTTGAGTTTGTTATCACCATCAACAGAGTAACGATGAGACAGTGGGATTTGATTTATTCAGTGGCTGAATGTCAGAAAGAGCTGTAAGATTTAAATCAAGCCAGTTGCTTTGGTGCAGATGATTAAATTAATTCTGCCGTGATGTCAGACGCCAAGCCCCTGCTGGGAATGGATGAGGCCAGCTTCGTAATGGGTGCGGGTGAAGGGCTTTTGGAAGCAGCCCTAAAAGGCAGAGTGGACACAGCTTTGGTTGGCCCAGAGGATTCTGGGAGTTCTACAGAGTGTCTTTGGGGGGATAGATGTTCTAGCTGATTTCAGCCACTGCTCAATGTGCGGTCTGGCGTGGAATCCCTCACTACGGGATATAGTGACAGCATAGGTGCTTTAGCACAGATAGGGAAGTATAGCCAGGCAATTCGGAGCTTGTTCTCTATGTAATTCACAAAGCTGGCCCAACAGTGGAATCTGGGAAATGTCTGTTGAATTACATGGAACGGTCTCTCTAAATTGAAAAAATAGACCTATTTGGTGGTCAAGGTCAGATAATTAGCACCAGGGGGATCCAGTGAGAAATTCTAGGGACGGTTTTGTTATTTGCTGTTGTAATTTCCAATTTAGCATCTAATTTTCCTTTTTGCTGATGTAAAAAGTATCACAGACCTAGGTTAAAAGCAGGTGAAACGTTAGGAGGCCCAAGTACCCAGGAGCTTTCGATCAATTAATCTGAAATCTCGTCACTTGTTGAGCAAAGATTTATTATGTTTTAAACCTGAGAGCCCTGAGTTACAGCAGTTTTCTCTCCTCTGTGGCACATATTTCTTTAGAGCAGGTCCTCAGACTGGTGGAAGGAAGGAAGACAAGACTAAGGTGTACCCATTCCCCAGCCTCAATGCTCCAAAATGAGCTCCTTATAATTTTTAAAATATGCCCCCTTCTCTGTCCTTTGGGCCTTTGCATGTGTACTTGCCAGGGATGGGTGTCCTCACACCCACTGTCCTTCCTGGCTAACTCACACTCAGGCTGCTTCCTCTCAGAAGCTTCCCAGTTCCCTGGGATGAGGTTGAATGCCCCTTCCCAGGAGCTCCATGATCCCTGTCTTGTTACTATTTCTTTACTTCTCTGCAGTTCCACCTTCACCCACCCCACCCCCAGGACCACTAGACTATTCACCCCTCATGGGCAGAGGCTGTATCTTGTTTCTCAGCCATTTCTGCATTGCCTACTGCCAAGTCTGCCTCCTAGGAAATGTCCAATGAACACAGATGGAGGGATGAGTAAGGAACGTCTCACATGGTCTGAGCCCCTTCAAAATGGGGCACCTTCTGGGGGAACCACGGATCCCCTTCTTTAACAGACCTGATTTTATGGAGAGATCCAGTTCCCACTTTCAGTGGTGGATGAGGAGTTTAGAAAAGTTGTCAGCTTTTGCCTTATGCCTTGCCTTCTTCCAGAAAGGACTGGCAAGTGTAAGTGATTTTTTTTGTGTGTGTGTGGTACGCCAGCCTCTCACTGTTGTGGCCTCTCCCGTCGTGGAGCACAGGCTCCGGACGCGCAGGCTTAGCGGCCATGGCTCACGGGCCCAGCCGCTCCGCAGCATGTGGGAATCTTCCCGGACCGGGGCACGAACCCGTGTCCCCTGCCTCGGCAGGCGGACTCTCAACCACTGCGCCACCAGGGAAGCCCAGTAATTTTTTTTTTAAGTCGGGCTTATTGAAGTATAATTTATAAACAGTAAAATTCACTCTTTTTAGGGTATAGTTCTATGAGTTTTGACAAAGCGTAGAATCATGTAACCACCATCATAATCAAGAGACATACAATTCCATCAGCTCACACAATTCCCTCGTGCCCCCTTCTGGTCACCCCCGAGCCCCAGTTCCCTAGAAACCACTGTTTTCCATCCCTTTAGTTTTGCTTGTGCAGAACGAACGTCATATAAATGGAATCACAGCGTGTGGCCTTTTGAGTCTGAATTCTTCCCCTTAGCATAATGCATCTGGACTCATCCACATTGCTGTATGAAGAGTAATCTGTTAGGAGTTTAAGTTTGATTCTAGAAAGGAAAGAGACAAGCCAGACTGTAGAAGCTCACATCTGGGTGGGTGACTTATAAATAAAGAATGGTCCAATTTTATTTTCCAGTCAGAGAAAGACTAAAGCAGCGTACCCAGAGGGGAGGTGACTTAAGGTGAGTTTACTCTGATGTGTAAATGAGCAATCTTTTATGGGACAGAATTCCCTGTAATTAACACCTGCCTATCTGCAGAGTCTGGAGCTGAAGTGGGACACAGGGAGCTTCCTTCTGAAACACCTGCCCTGAAAGTAAAAGAAAGATGTTTGGGCAAGGGTGCCCCAGGGCCAGAATTATGGGCAAGGCCATGATAACAGCTGAGAAAGTTCACCCCTGGCTCTTCCTTACCTTTGAATGAAAACCAAGAACCTGCCAGATTTTTGTCAACTACTAGCTTCTTCCCTCAAGTTACTTGTCCCTCAAGTCAGGGGATTTACTGATATGTTTCAGAAGCCACAGGACAGAGGAGGATTTGGGAAGGTGCAGTGGCTTTTCTGCCAGGCTCTGGAGCAAGGGGAGCCCTGGGGAAGTGGGGGATGGGAACAGAGGGGAGCCTGCATTCCTGGGTCTGTGGGGCAGACACGGGGAGGTGCTGGAGGTCTTGCCCTCAGCTGAGATGAGCCCTGGGTGTCTGAGTGGGAGAGGCACTGGGGCCCGCCGCACAATACTGGTGATCTGAATTCAACAGAGGAGTTTTAGTTGAGTGGATGGGGCAAAAGTCAGAATTTTCTAGAATAAAAAAAATCTTTAAGGATACCCAGGAGTGGAGACTCAGTTTTATCAGAAGGGCCCATAAATCCGTGAGTGTACTGGCTCAGCAGAGATCCTTAAATGGCTTTCCTGCCGGAGCCTGCAGGGTGAAGATAGTTTCAGCTCCATTTGGATGTAGAGGAAGCTGTCTTCAGTGATCAGACATGGTCTCTCCCGGGGCTCGCCCATTGGCAGGCTGACCAGTGGGTGGGACAGCGGGCACAGGCAGGGCGTGTTGTCTCATCACCACTCTGGGGAGACGGGAAGCGGACACTCCTCGGGTCACCCCCTGAGTGTAAGAGGCAAGACCAGAATCACCCTTTCCCTAGTGTCCCAGTTGTCCTGCCAGCCCGTCCCTTGGTGTTTCCAGTGAGAAGGCAACTCCGGAGGCACCACTGGGAGGGGTGGACACGGTTTCCTGTCTAGACCCCACCATGGGGACTTTGGACTTCTTCAGCTATTACTCCAACCAGCCCATTGTGCTGGAGTCATGTCCAGCCAGTGAGAGGCTCTGACTTTGACAGCCTTAAAGGTGTTTGGAAATAATCTGGTAGCAGCTGCCCCAGGAGGAGAGTAATTAGGGACCCCCCACAGATCCAGAGGGAGGGTAGAATTAAAGCTGAGCATTCTCTTTGCTGAAGGAGCAAGGAAACCACACTCAGTCCCAGCTGCCTGCCAAGGAATTCGGAGCAGCCTCCATCGAACTCACCCTGGAAGGGTGGGCACCTGTCCGCTGCTCCGGCGAGCCTGTATTGGGTGGGCTTCAGCTCTGCTCAGCTTGCCTTCTCTGTGCCTCCACTGGCCCAAGCCTGATCTCTTGGGTCTGGGAGTCAGAAGGCTGGAGGAGAAAGCTTGATCCCATAAACTTTCCACGTCACCCTTTAATGCACCTACTGGCACCTCACAGAGGTAGGGCAAATTTAAATAGGGACAACACTCTCCCAAGAATAAAAGCCCTGGGTGTGGGGAGACGCCAAGGTAGCGTCTCCCCACAACTAGGGCGCCTGCCAGCTGCTGGTGGGGACCCTGACGCCCAAGGAGATGGGAGGAACCCCCAAGTGAACCGGTAGGACGCGGGGGGACTGAAGGGGGAGGAGAAGTGGAGGCCAGACAGGATTGGCACCCCTGAGGCTGGGGAGATCAGGAGAGGCAGGCGGGAGGGACCCTCATGAAAGAGCGGGAGAGGAGCTGAGGTTGATCTCCCGGCCCACTCGGGCCGGGGAGCCTGCTGAGCTCCCAGGCCGATACCCCCCCTCCAAAGCCCCCTCCAGGCTGCATGGGTCCTGGGGGCATAGGAAGGAGGCCGAGGGGCGAACAGCAGAGGCAGGCAGGAGGGGCCCTCCCAGACGGGAGGAGCAGGAGAGGAGAGGAGGGCATTTGCCCTGCCCACTCAAGTGCTCCCAGGTGAGGTCCCCTTCCCTCTGAGACCAGCGGTGGGGGGCACGCCTGGGCCCCTTCTGTTCCTTGAGCCTAAGCCCCACTCCCCACAGCCCCCAGGGCCTTTTTCAGCCCTGTGGGTCCTGAGCATAGGCCCTGCCCACCACCAAACCTTGCCCTTGCTTAGACCTCACCCTCCACAGCCAAGGCCTCCCCCCACCTTTTTTTTCTTCCTTTCTTTCTTTCTTTTTTCTCCTTCTTCCTCCTTCTCTTTCTTACTATTGTAGTACTGATGTACCTTCCGGTTGTTGATTCATCTATATTTTTATCTTTATGTTCTTTCTAACATACCTGTTAGTTTCCTAGTCTAATTTTATTTTTTACTTTGTTATTGTTCTCTCTCTGTTTTTTTTTTTTTTTTTTTTTGCCACCCACATGGATTGCGGGATCTTGGTTCATGAGCCGGGGGTCGGGCCAAAGCTCCTCCGGTGGGAGCTCCGAGTGCAAACCACTGGACTAACATAGAACCTCAGACCCCAGGGAATATTCATTGGACAGATGTCTTACAGAGGTCCTCATCTCAGCACCAAGACCCAGCTCCACACAACAGCCTACAAACTCCAGTGTTGGAAGCCTCAGGACAAACAACCAGTAAGACAGGAACACAATCTCACTCATTAAAAAAAAAAAAAGAGACGGCAAAAAGTATGTCACAGATGAAGGAGCAAGGTAAATACCTATAAGACCAAATAAATGAAGAGGAAATAGGCAACCTACCTGAAAAAGAATTAAGAGTAATGATAGTAAAGATGATCCAGAGTCTTGGAAATAGAATGGAGGCATGGATTGAGAAAATACAAGAAATGTTTAACAAAGATCTAGAAGAACTAAAGAACAAACAAACAGAGATGAACAACACAATAACTGAAATGAAAAATACACTAGGAGGAATCAATAACAGAATAACTGAGGCAGAAGAACAAATAAGTGAGCTGGAAGACAAAATGGTGGAAATAACTGCCAAGGAACAGATTAAAGAAGAAAAAATGAATTGAAGACAATCTCAGAGACCTCGGGGACAACACTGAACACACCAACATTCGAATTATAGGAGTCCCAGAAGAAGAAGAGAAAAAGAAAGGGTCTGAGAAAATATTTGAAGAGATTATAGTTGAAAACTTCCCTAACATGGGAAAGGAAATAGTCACCCAAGTCCAGGAAGCACAGAGAGTCCCAAACAGGATAAACCCTAGGAAAAAGACACCAAGACACATATTAATCAAACTAACAAAAATTAAATTCAAAGAAAAATTATTAAAAGCAGCAAGGGAAAAACAAAAAGCAACATACAAAGGCATTCCCATAAGGTTATCAGCTGATTTTTCAGCAGAAACTCTTTAGGCCAGAAGGGAGTGGCAGGATACACTTAAAGTGATGAAAGAGAAAAACCTACAACCAAGATTACCCTAACCAGCAAGGATCTCTTTCAGATTCAATGGAAAAATCAAAAGCTTTTCAGACAAGCAAAAGCTAAGAGAATTCAGTACCACAAAAACCAGCTTTACAACAAATGCTAAAGAAACTTCTGTAGGTGGGAAACACAAGAGAAGAAAAAGACCCACAAAAACAAACCCAAAACATTAAGAAAATGGTAATAGGAACATACATATCAATAATAACCTTGAATGTAAACGGATTATATGCCCCAACCAAAAGACACAGACTGGCTGAATAGATACAAAAACAAGACCTATATATACACTGTCTACAAGAGACACTTCAGACCTACCTACATACAGACTGAAAGTGAAAGGATGGAAAAAGAAATTCCATGCAATTGGAAATCAAAGGAAAGCTGCAGTAGCAATACTCATATCAGATAAAATAGACTTTAAAATAAAGACTGTTATAAAAGATAAGGAGGGACACTACATAATAATCAAGGAACAATCCAAGAAGAAGATATAACATTTATAAATGTTTATGCACCCAACATAGGAGCACCTCAATACATAAGGCAAATGCTAACAACCATGAAAGGAGAAATTGACAGTAACACAATAATAGTAGGGGACTATAACCCCCCAGTTACACCCATGGACAGATCATCAAAACAGAAAATAAATAAGGAAACACAAGCTTTAAATGACAAAATAGACCAGATAGATCTAATTGATATTTATAGAATATTCCACCCAAAAGTGGCAGAATACATTTTCTTCTCAAGTGCACATGGAACATTCTCCAGGATAAATCACATCTTGGGTCACACATCAAGCCTCGTAAAATTTAAGAAAATTGAAGTCATATCAAGCACCTTTTCTGACCACAATACTATGAGACTGGAAATCAATTACAGGAAAAAAACTGTAAAAAACACAAATACATGGAGGCTAAACAGTGTGCTACTAAATAACCAAGAGGTCACTGAAGAAATCAAAGAAGAAATTAAAAAATACACAGAAACAAATGACAATGAAAACATGACAATCCAAAACCTATGGGGTGCAGCAGAAACAGTGCTAAGAGGGAAGTTTATAGCAATACAATCTCACCTCAAGAAACAAGAAAAATCTCAAATAAACAATCTAACCCTACACTTAAAACAACTAGAGAAAGAAGAACAAAGAAAACCCAAAGTCAGGAGAAGGAAAGAAATCATAAAGATCAGAGCAGAAGTAAAAGAAATAGAAAAGAAGAAAACAATAGCAAAGATCAATAAAACTAAAAGCTGGTTCTTTGAGAAGATAAACAAAATTGATAAACCCTTAGCCAGAAAAAGGGAGAGGACGCAAATCAATAAAATTATAAACGAAAAAGGAGAAATCACAGCTGACAGTACAGAAATACAAAGGATTATAAGAGACTACTACAAACAACTATATGCCAATAAAATGGACAACCACAAGGAAATGGAAAAATTCTTGGAAAGGTACAATTTTCCAAGACTGAACCAGGGAGAATTCGAAAATATAAACAGACCTATCACAAGTAATGAAATTGAAACCGTAATTAAAAACCTTCCAACAAACAAAAGTCCAGGACCAGCTGGCTTCACAGGCAAATTCTATCAAACGTTTAGAGGAGAGCTAACACCGGTACTTCTCAAACTCTTCCAAAAAGTTGCAGAGGGAGAAATACTCCCAAATTCATTCTATGAAGCCACCATCACCCTGATACCAAAACCAGAAAATGATATCACAAAAACAGAAAATTGTAGACCAATAACACTGATGAACATAGATACAAAACTCCTGAACAAAATACTAACAAACAGAATCCAACAACACATTAAAAGAATCATACACCATGATCAAGTGGGATTTGTCCCAGGGATGCAAGGATTCTTCAGTATACGCAAATCAATCAATGTGATTCACCACATTAACAAATTAAGGAATAAAAACCGTATGATCACCTCAATAGATGCAGAAAAAGCTTTTGACAAAATTCAACTCCAATTTATGATAAAAAACTCTCCAGAAAATGGGCATAGAGGGAACCTACCTCAACATAATAAAGGCCACATATGACAAACCCACAGCAAGCAACATATTCAATGGTGAAAAACTGAGCATTTCCACTAAGATCAGGAACAAGGATGTCCACTCTTGCCACTCTTATTCAACATAGTTTTGGAAGTCCTAGCCATGGCAATCAGAGAAGAAAAAGAAGTAAAAGGAATCCAAATTGGAAAAGAAGAAGTAAAACTGTCACTGTTTGCAGATGACACGATACTATACATAGAGAATCCTAAATATGCCACCAGAAAACTACTAGAACTAATCAATGAATTTGGTAAGGTTGCAGGATACAAAATTAATGAGCAGAAATCTCTGACACTCCTATACAGCAACAATGAAAAATCAGAGAAATTATGGAAACACTTCCATTTACCACTGCAACAAAAAGAATAAAATACCTAGGAATAAACTTGTCTAAGGAGGTGAAAGACTTGAACTCAGAAAACTATAAAACACTGATGAAAGAAATCAAAGATGACATAAACAGATGGAGAAATATACCACATTCTTGGATTGGAAGAATCAATATTGTGAAAATGACTATACTACCCAAAGCAATCTACAGATTCAATGCAGTCTCTATCAAACTACCAATGGCATTCTTCACAGAATTAAAACAAAAAACTTTACAATTCATATGGAAACACAAAAGACCCCGAATAGCCAAAGCAATCTTAAGAAAGAAAAACGGAGTTGGAGGAATTGGGCTCCCCGACTTCAAACTATACCAGAAAGCTACAGTAATCAAGACAGTATGGCACAGAAACAGAAATATAGATCAATGGTACAGGATAGAATGCCTAGAGATAAACCCACACACATACAGGCACCTAATTTACAACAAAGGAGGCAAGAACATACAATAGAGAAAAGACAGCCTCTTCAATGAGTGGTGCTGGGAAAACTGGACAGCTACACGTAAAAGAATGAAATTAGAACACTCCCTAACACCATACACAAAAATAAACTCCAAATGGATTAAAGACTTAAATGTAAGACCAGACACTATAAAACTCTTAGAGGAAAACATAGGAAAAACACTCTTTGACATAAACCACAGCAAGATCTTTTTTGACCCACCTCCTAGAGTAATGGAAATAAAACCAAAAATAAACAAATGGGACTTAATTAAACTTAAAAGCTTTTGCACAGCAAAGGAAACCATAAACAAGACAAAAAGACAACCCTCAGAATGGGAGAAAATATTTGCAAATGAAACAACAGACAAAGGATTAATATCCAAAATATACAAACAGCTCATGGAGCTCTATATCAAAAAACAAAACAAAACAATCCAGTTAAAAAATGGGTGGAAGACCTATATAGACATTTCACCAAGGAAGACATACGGATGGCCAAGAGGCACATGAAAAGATGCTCAACATCACTATTAGAGAATTGCAAATCAAAACTACAATGAGGTATCACCTCATGCCAGTCAGAATGGCCATTATCAAAAAATCTAGAAACAATAAATGCCGGAAAGGGTGTGGTGAAAAGAGAACCCTCCTGCACTGTTAGTGGGAATGTAAATTGATACAACCACAGTATGGAGTTTCCTTAAATAGCTAAAAATAGAACTACCATATGACCCAGCACTCCCACTACTGGGCATATACCCTGAGAAAACCATAATTCAAAAAGAGTCATGTACCACAGTGTTCATTGCAGCTCTATTTACAATAGCCAGGACATGGAAGCAACCAAAGTGTCCATCAACAGATGAATGGATAAAGAAGATGTGGCACAGATATACAATGGAATATGACTCAGCCATAAAAAGAAACAAAACTGAGTTATCTATAGTGAGCTGGATGGACCTAGAGTCTGTCATACAGAGTGAAGTAAGTCAGAAAGAGAAAAACAAGTACCGTATGCTAACACATATATATGGAATCTAAAAAAAAAAAAAAAAAATGGTACTGATGAACCTAGTTGCAGTGCAGGAGTAAAGATACAGACATAGAGAATGGACTTGAGGACACAGGGTGGGAGAGGGAAGCTGGGGTGAAGTGAGAGAGGCATGGACATATATACAGTACCAAATGTAAAATAGATAGCTAGTGGGCAGCAGCCGCATAGCACAGGTTTTTTTGGTGGGTGCTTTGTGACCACCTAGAGGGGTGGGATCAGGAGGGTGGGAGGGAGACGCAAGAGGGAGGGGATGTGGGGACATGTGTATGCATATGGCTGATTCACTTTGTTGTACAACAGAAACTAACAGTAATGTGAAGCAATCATACTCCAATAAAGATCTATTAAAAGAAAAAAGAATAAGAGTGCAGTCAGCCATAGCTCTGTGCGTGCGTTAGGGTGGGGGGATGGCAGGACAGGCAGGAAGGGTTGCTGCTCCGTTCATACCGAATGGCTGTTGAGGGCTGCCCCTGCTTCCAGGTCAGGATGGAGCGGGGCTCTGACAGCCTCACCTTGCCGACCAGAGGTCTGTGTCATGTGTCCTGGGAGTCCAATGTGTCATCCATGTGTGGCAGAAATGAAATGAATAAGATTATCCCTGGCTTCAAAGAGCATGTAATGTGGTTAAATAGATGAAACGTTCAATAGGCAGAGATGATGGGAAGGACCAGGAGAGGATCTCGGTCAATATTTATGTAGGACTTACTCTGTGCTGGGCGCGTGTTAGCATTTTACCTGAATTTATTCAACAATCCCTCCATCAGATTCTAGATGCAAGCTCTCTACACAACTTGTCCAAGTTCACATGGCTGGGAAGTGGGCCAGGGCATGCAGCTGCAGAGCCCATACCCTAGCCTGTGTGCTGCTGGACCTCTACCACCTCGCATACTAAATAGAGTCAGTGGTAGGCAGCAAGGCAGAGGCGTGCTCAGAGCACAGAGGGGTGGTATTTTGTCCTGAGGTGGGTCAGAGAAGACTTCATGAGAAGAAGGTGGTTTCAGTTGGTCTTCATGGTTGGGGACATCTTGGATAGCTGTGCTGGGCAACATCTGAGGGGGTGGTGGCCAGGGGGAGCCAGTGTGAGTAAAGGTTGGGGGGCCAGCGAGACCTAGAATGTGCTCAGAGGACAGACATCTGTACATGTGGACAAATGGGACATGGGGAGGGGCTGAGGAGACTGACCTTCATCCTGAAGGTCAGCGGTCCCCAAGGACCTCCTGTATGAGAATCAGGGGAAGTGCTTGTGAGATGTGCAGACTGGCCAAAGCTGACTTACAGTCCTCCAATCTCCATCTCATATGAGCTCCCAAGGGAACCCTTATGCCCCTCCTACTTTGAGAACCCCAGGAAGGATGCAGGGAGCTGTGGAGGGATGCCGAGTGGGGCGGAAGGGTTGGTGGGTAGGATGGGGCTTTCAGCGTAGGCTGTGGAAAGCCCTGGGCAGGCCTGTGGCTGTGATTGGGCTCCTGCTAATTCTGACTAGTGGGAGGGCCGTTCTTGGAGCACTCGTGGCAGTTGCAGGCTCAGCACACCTGTCACTGGAAGCTGGAGAGCCTTGCAAGCTGGGCTGGCAGCAAAGATGCTGCTCTCCAGATAGCAGGGGTTTAACAGTCTCAGAAAGGCTTCGGGAAGGCCCCTGGGTACCACACTTCCTTGTAAGTGGGTAGGAATGCACACATGGACTCCTGTCTGATCTAGAAGAAACTAGGTCAAGGGAGAAAGGAATCAGGCTATGGAGAAGTAAAAACTTTGAGCTTTAGGGGGTCAATGGCGGCGGTTGCACGATTGCTGTGATTTTGTGGAGGTGCAAGTTCCCAGAAGAGCTCCTGGTGGATGTGCTGTGCAAACCAAAGGAACATCACATAAGGAATGGGAAAGACAGGGCACGCTGAGCCTGGAGAACATTGTGGGGGGCATGAAAGCTGCCTCTAGACACATGCAAGGCTGTCATTCGGACCAGGAGCTAAGCTTGCTCTCTGAGGCTCTTGGGACAGACATGCGCCAAAGCGTAAGGCAGAAATCCATGCAATACGCTGATAATACCTAACATTTATTGAGCTTCTCGAACTGCTCTCATGCTTCATATGGATTAACTCATTTCATTCTTGCAACAACCCCATGAGGTAGGGTCTCTCATTATAGTCATTTGACAGGGAGGCATCTGAGGCACAGAGAGGGTAAGCAACCTATCCACAGTCACACAGGCTGTAAGTGGCACAGCTGGGATTCAACCCCAGGTTGTGCCGATGTAGCACCTTTGATGTGAATATGCAGCTCTACTGCTTTTCAAGTAAAGAGAGCCCTCGAAAGCCACCGGGCTGTTCAAAGGGGGCTGGGCTCCTGACAGGCAGAGGTGGGCAAGCACAGAACGGGCAAGCTCGTGGGAGATGCGCCAGCACCACCCTCCAGAGCGCAGCTCCTCAGACCTTGGCATGCACTCGAATTCTTGGGAATCCGGGCTGAATACATGTAGATTCCATTTCGTCAGTCCAACAAGGTGATGCCGATGCTGCAGGTCAGGGGACTGAACTTGGACGAGCAAAGCCCTGGATGATCTTTAATATCCTGCCCTGCCTGAGGGATCTATGACTTGCCTTGTTCACAGGCCAGGCAGATTTCTCTAACTGAGCAGCAGACTGACCTGTAATAGGGGCTAATTCTTTGTGTTACAGACACACATCAGAAGATCACTTAGAAAAACAACACCCTCCCAGAGGCCCAGTTTAGGCAGAAATATATGGCCTCCCTCTCCACAGCCTCCTTCCTCTGAAGGTATCATTCTTTTTTAAAAATTATTTATTTATTTATTTATTTTGCGGTACGCGGGCCTCTCACTGTTGTGGCCTCTCCCGTTGCAGAGCACAGGCTCCGGACGCGCAGGCTCAGCGGCCATGGCTCACGGGCCCAGCCGCTCCGCAGCATGTGGGATCTTCCCGGACCGGGGCACGAACCCGCGTCCCCTGCACCGGCAGGTGGACTCTCAACCACTGCGCCACCAGGGAAGCCCCTGAAGGTATAATTTTTATTTGCGCCAATATCCATATCATATACATTAGAAGCCTTTTAAAAAAGAAATAACACCACGGCGGAATCGCCTTTCTTATTGCTGACTCTAAACTCATTCTACTAAACGCATTTCCATGCATATATGCAGCAGGGAATCTCTCAGGCTGAGGGAAGGAACACACAATCTTCAAAGCACACCATTACAACACAATGATTGGTAAGTCACCTGGTACATTCTGTTTGTGCAGCTAAAATACACACGGTGAAGAAACAGTATTGTTAAATCAGCTGCACTGAGTTTTCATTAACTTCTAAGATGCCCTTAAATGCTGATCTGCTGCCCTCCTTTCTCGGGGCTGCCCCTTCCCCACTCCATGCTGTGGGGAATCCTGTCCAATGAAATTCATCTCTTCCACAGTTTCCATGGAAATCAACCAAAAGCCCAGTTAAGTTCCTATAGGCCTGCAGCCCCCATGCGGTCCCTTCGTTTTACATTAAAAAAAATTATAGTAGAATTGCTTTAAAAAACAACTTTTTTTTTTTTTTTTTGCGGTACGCGGGGCTCTCATTGTCGTGGCCTCTCCAAGTGCGGAGCACAGGCTCCGGACGTGCAGGCTCCGCGGTATGTGGGATCGTCCCGGACCGGGGCACGAACCCGCGTCCCCTGCATCGGCAGGCGGACTCTCAACCACTGTGCCACCAGGGAAGCCCCCAAAACCAACTTATTTTTAATCGTGGTAAAATACACATAAAATTCACCATCTTAACTGTTTTTAGGTGTACAATGCAGTAGTAGTAAGTACATGTGCAACCATCACCACCACGTGCAAAACTGAGTAAACAGTAGCTTACCATACTCCTCCCCCCAAAGCCCCTGGCGACCACCACTCTACTTCCTGGCTTTATGAATTTGACTACTCATCTAAGTGGGATTATATAGTATCTATCCTTTTGTGGCTGGCTTCTTTCACTCAGCATACTGTACTTCTCCTTACTTTTAAACAGCGGGAGAGTGGAAACAATGGAGTTGGGCTTCTTTTTAACAAGCACTTTCTTGAAATGTCTTCTAATTCAACTAGAGCTCACCATCACAGATAAAAGCTTTGGACATTATCCTCCTGGGGTCCAAGTCATCAACTCTGAATTCCCTTACGGTTCAAAGACACGATCAATGTTTTGTTTGTTCGGTGATGTGCGGGGATCGCCAGCTCTAATCCCACCGTCCTCGCTAGGACCAGGGCTGGGCTGGTTAGAGAGCTGGGCGGAGGGAAGGCTTCGTGTGGCTGCTTCAGCCTCAGTTTCCCCATCTGCTTGTGCTGCCGGTCTCGAAGCTTTCCTCTGTGGGGAGCTAGAGTCCTAGGATTCTGCATCACAGTCACTAGCAACCTCTAAGTGAGGGACCCTGCTGGGCCAAAGTGATTCATTTTTAATGGGCCGGTCTGTGAGCAAATGGCTCCTTTTAGAAAGATACATTAACCACCAGGCCATAAGTAGACATTTGTCTTGCTGACTTTCAAGGGGACATTTGGCAGCACACTGGAGCAGCAGCTCTCAAACCAGATACACATTAGAGGCACCTGGGGAACTTAAGAAAAATCCCAACTCTCAGGCCACCCACCATGCTGATTACATCAGAATCTCTGTGGGAGGCCCCAGGCATCAGTCATTTAAAAAACTCCCCAGATGACCCCAATGTGCAGCCATATTTGAGAACCGGTATCCTAGGGATCCTTAGCTCGTCAGCTCTGGAAAGGTAAGCAGTATTCTCACAGTCCCCCAATTACTGCAGCCTTCTATTTCTGGCTCCACTCAAGACGAGATGATTCCTTGAGTAGCCACAGTGGTCTCCAGACATCTGACCCACAGGAAGTAAAAACTTACTGGAAAATAACCAATAATAACAACAGCTGCTATTTATTGAGAATTTAGGATATGCTCGGCACTGTGCCCAGGGCTACTTTATTATCAGTGCACTTAATCATCAAAGCGACCCTATGAAAAACATATAGAGAGATGAAAAACTTGACCAAGGCCAAATTAGATACTAACTGGCAGCACTGAGAATCCACCCTGGCAGGGAACAAAACAAAGTCCCTTGTAGTCATGGAGCATACATTTTGGTAGGAAGGACAGCTGAACAAATGGATGGATAATATGTCTGGAGGAGAGACTGTGAAGAATAAAAAAATAAAGCAGGGTAAGGAGATACAGTGATGGATTGAGTGGGTGGCCCAGGAAGGCCTCTACGAGAAGGGGACATGTGAGCAGAGAACAGAGTGAATCAAAAGGAGCGGCCATGTCGGGGAAGAACATCGGAGAAGTTGATCTCTGAGCCCCAAGGCCTCCCCTTCTGTCCCCAACTCCTGTCCCCAAATGGGGGCAGCTCTTTCATCTTCCCCTCTCACCCAGCAAGCCCTCCTCTCAGTCCCTGATTAATCCCCATGTATAAATAAATGAGAACAGTTTAGAAGTGGGAGGGAACTAATATTTGTTGAGCCCCCATTATGCACAAGGGATTGTGCCAGCATTAGCTCAGCTGACCTCCTGATAACCCTGTAAGGTAAGTATTTATTTTTTCATTTTCTCTGTGGGGAAATTCTTGCAGGCCCCTCTCCTCTGCCTGGCTTAGCTGGTAAGCCTTTATGATCCTGGCCCCCTTCACCCCCAGATCACAGCTCCATAGGAGGGGAGGCCCTGAAGGCAGGGTCCGGCTGTTTTGTCTCCGCCGTACAGGGTAGATGCTCACTTTAAATGCGGTGAATGAATTGGATAAAAATCTAAGCCAAAGGAATGATTGATATGCCCGTGGTGGAATTTCAGACACAAACCACCAGTCAAGAGGAGATTGTTTTGAAGTTTGTTTGTTTGGTTTTTTTTTTAATTTAATTTAATTTTTTTATACAGCAGGTTCTTATTAGTTATCCATTTTATACATATTACTGTATATATGTCAATCCCGATCGCCCATTTCATCACACCACCACCACCACTTCCCCCCTTAGTGTCCATACGTTTGTTCTCTACATCTGTGTCTCAATTTCTGCCCTGCAAACCAGTTCATCTCTACCATTTTTCTAGGTTCCACATATATGCGTTAATATACGATATTTGTTTTTCTCTTTCTGACTTACTTCACTCTGTATGACAGTCTCTAGATCCATCCACGTCTCTACAAATGACTCAATTTCGTTCCTTTTTATGGCTGAATAGTATTCCATTGTATATATGTACCACATCTTCTTTATCCATTTATCCATCGATGGGCATTTAGGTTGCTTCCATGTCCTGGCTATTGTAAATAGTGCTGCAATGAACACTGGGGTGCATGTGTCTTTTGGAATTATGGTTTTCTCTGAGTATATGCCCAGTAGTGGGATTTCTGGGTCATATGGTAGCTCTATTTTTTAGTTTTTTAAGGAACCTCCATACTGTTCTCCATAGTGGCTGTATCAATTTACATTTCCAACAACAGTGCAAGAGGGTTCCTTTTTCTCCACACCCTCTCTAGCATTTGTTGTTTGTAGATTTTCTGATGATGCCCATTCTAACTGGTGTGAGGTGATACCTCATTGTAGTTTTGATTTGCATTTCTCTAATAATTAGTGATGTTGAGCAGGTTTTCATGTGCTTCTTGGCCATCTGTATGTCTTCTTTGCAGAAATGTCTATTTAGGTCTTCTGCCCATTTTTGGATTGAGTTGTTTGTTTTTTTAATATTGAGCTGCATGAGTTGTTTATATATTTTGGAGATTAATCCTTTGTCCGTTGATTAGTTTGCAAATATTTTCTCCCACTCTGAGGGTTGTCTTTTCATCTTGTTTATAGTTTCCTTTGCTGTGAAAAAGCTTTTAAGTTTCATTAGGTCCCATTTGTTTATTTTTGTTTTTATTTCCATTACTCTAGGAGGTGGACCAAAAAAGATCTTGCTGTGATTTATGTCAAAGAATGTTCTTCCTATGTTTTCCTCTAAGAGTTTTGTAGTGTCCGGTCTTACATTTAGGTCCCTAATCCATTTTGAGTTTATTTTTGTGCATGGTGTTAGGGAGTGTTCTAATTTCATTCTTTTACATGTAGCTATCCAGTTTTCCCAGCACCACTTATTGAAAAGACTCTCTTTTCTCCATTGTATATCCTTGCCTCCTTTGTCATAGATTAGTTGACCATAGGTGCATGGGTTTATCTCTGGGCTTTCTACCTTGTTCCATTGATCTATATTTCTGTTTTTTGTGCTAGTACCATATTGTCTTGATTACTATAGCTTTGTAGTATAGTCTGAAGTCAGGGAGTCTGATTCCTCCAGCCCCGTTTTTTTTCCCTCAAGATTGCTTTGGCTATTCGGGGTCTTTTGTGTCTCCATACAAATTTTAAGATTTTTTATTCTAGTTCTGTAAAAAATGCCATTGGTAATTTGATAGGGATTGCATTGAATCTGTAGATTGCTTTGGGTAGTATAGTCATTTTCACAATATTGATTCTTCCAGTCCAAGAACATGGTATATCTGTCCATCTGTTCGTATCATCTTTAATTTCTTTCATCAGTGTCTTAGAGTTTTCTGCATTCAGGTCTTTTGTCTCCCTAGGTCGGTTTATTCCTGGGTATTTTTATTCCTTTTGTTGCAATAGTAAATGTGAGTGTTTCCTTAATTTCTCTTTCAGATTTTTCATCATTAGTGTATAGGAATGCAAGAGATTTCTGTGCATTAATTTTGTATCCTGCTACTTTACCAAATTCATTGATTAGCTCTAGTAGTTTTCTGGTGGCATGTTTAGGATTCTCTATGTATAGTATCATGTCATCTGCAAACAGTGACAGTTTTACTTCTTTTCCAATTTTGATTCCTTTTATTTCTTTTTCTTCTCTGATAGCTGTGGTAGGACTTCCAAAACTATGTTGAATAATAGTGATGATAGTGAACATCCTTGTCTTGTTCCTCATCTTAGAGGAAATGTTTTCAGTTTTTCACCACTGAGAATGATGTTTGCTGTGGGTTTGTCATATATAGCCTTTATTATGTTGAGGTAGGTTCCCTCTATGCCCACTTTCTGGAGAGTTTTGATCATAAATTGGTGTTGAATTTTGTCAAAAGCTTTTTCTGCATCTATTGAGATGATCATATGGTTTTTCTTCTTCAATTTGTTAATATGGTGTATCACATTGATTGATTTGAGTATATTGAAGAATCCTTGCATCCCTGGGATAAGTCCCACTTGATCATGGTGTATGATCCTTTTAATGTGTTGTTGGATTCTGTTTTCTAGTACTTTGTTGAGGATTTTTGCATCTATATTCCTCAGTGATATTTGTCTGTAATTTCCTTTTTTTGTAGTATCTTTGTCTGGTTTTGGTATCAGGGTGATGGTGGCCTCATAGAATGAGTTTGGCAGTGTTCCTTTCTCTGCAATTTTTTGGAAGAGTTTGAGAAGGATGGGTGTTAGCTCTTCTCTAAACGTTTGAGAGAATTCACCTGTGAAGCCATCTGGTCCTGGACTTTTGTTTGTTGGAAGATTTTAAATCACAATTTCAATTTCATTGCTTGTGATTGGTCTGTTCATATTTTCTATTTCTTCCTGGTTCAGTCTTGGAAGTTTATACCTTTCTAAGAATTTGTCCATTTCTTCCAGGTTGTCCATTTTATTGGCATAGAGTTGCTTGTAGTAGTCTCTTAGGATGCTTTGTATTTCTGCGGTGTCTGTTGTAACTTCTCCTCTTTCATTTCTAATTTTATTGATTTGAGTCCTCTCCCTATTTTTCCTTGATGAGTCTGGCTAATGGTTTATCGATTTTGTTTATCTTCTCAAAGAACCAGCTTTTTGTTTTATTGATCTTTGCTATTGTTTTCTTTGTTTCTATTTCATTTGTTTCTGCTCTGATCTTTATGATTTCTTTCCTTCTACCAACTTTGGGTTTTATTTGTTCTTCTTTCTCTAGTTCCTTTAGGTGTAAAGTTAGATTTTTTATTTGAGATGTTTGTTGTTTCTTGAGGTAGGATTGTATTGCTATAAAGTTCCCTCTTAGAACTGCTTTTGCTGCATCCCATAGGTTTTTGATCGTTGTATTTTCATTGTCATTTTTCTCTAGGTATTTTTTGATTTCCCCTTTTATTTCTTCAGTGATCTCTTGGTTATTTAGTAACATATTGTTTGGGCTCCATGTGTTTGTGTTTTTTACGTTTTTTTCCCTGTAATTGATTTCTAATCTCATAGCGTTGTGGTCAGAAAAGATGCTTGATATGATTTCAATTTTCTTAAATTTCCTGAGGCTTGATTTGTGACCCAAGATGTGATCTATCCTGGAGAATGTTCCATGTGCACTTGAGAAGAAAGTGTAATTTGCTGTTTTTGGATTGAATGTCCTATAAATATCAATTAAATCTATCTGGTCTATTGTGTCATTTAAAGCTTCTATTTCTTTATTTATATTCATTTTGGATGATCTGTCCATTGGTGTAAGTGAGGTGTTAAAGTCCCCCACTATTATTGTGTTACTGTCGATTTCCTCTTTTATAGCTGTTAGCAGTTGCCTTATGTATTGAGGTGCTCCTATGTTGGGTGCATACATATTTATAATTGTTATATCTTCTTCTTGGATTGATCCCTTGATCATTATGTAGTGTCCTTTCTTGTCTCTTGTAACATGCTTTATTTTAAAGTCTATTTTATCTGATATGAGTATTGCTACTCCAGCTTTCTTTTGCTTTCCATTTGCATGGAATATCTTTTTCCATCCCCTCACTTTCAGTCTGTATGTGTCCCTAGGTCTGAAGTGGGTCTCTTGTAGACAGTATATATATGGGTCTTGTTCTTATATCCATTCAGCAAGCCTGTGTCTTTTGGTTGGAGTATTTAATCCATTAGCATTTAAGGTAATTATCGATATGTATGTTCCTATGACCATTTTCTTAATTGTTATGGGTTTGTTTTTGTAGGCCCTTTTCTTCTCTTGTGTTTCACACTTAGAGAAGTTCCTTTAGCATTTGTTATAGAGCTCATTTGGTGGTGCTGAATTCTCTTAGCTTTTGCTTGTCTGTAAAGCTTTTGATTTCTCCATCGAATCTGAATGGATCCTTGCTGGGTAGAGTAATCTGGGTTGTAGGTTCTTCCCTTTCATCACTTTAAATATGTCATGCCACTCCCTTCTAGCTTGAAGAGTTTCTGCTGCGAAATCAGCTGTTAACCTTATGGGAGTTCCCTTGTATGTTATTTGTTGTTTTTCCCTTGTTGCTTTCAATAATTTTTCTTTGTCTTTAATTTTTTCCAATTTGATTACTATGTGTCTCGGTGTGTGTCTCCTTGAGTTTATCCTGTATGGGGCTCTCTGCGCTTCCTGTACTTGGGCGGCTATTTCCTTTCCCACGTTAGGGAAGTTTTTGCCTATAATCTCTTCAAATATTTTCTCGGGTCCTTTCTCTCTCTCTTCTCCTTCTGGGACCCCTATAATGCGAATGTTGTTGCATTTAATGTTGTCTCAGAGGTCTCCTTGGCCGTCTTCATTTCTTTTCATTCTTTTTTCTTTATTCTGTTCCACAGCAGTAAACTCCACCATTCTGCCTTCCAGGTCACTTATCCGTTCTTCTGCCTCAGTTATTCTGCTATTGATTCCTTCTAGCGTATTTTTCACTTCAGTTACTGTATTGTTCATCTCTGTTTGTTTGCTCTTTAATTCTTCTAGGTCTTTGTTAAACATTTCTTTCATCTTCTCAATCTTTGCCTCCATTCTTTTTCCGAGGTCCTGGATCATCTTCTCTATCATTATTCTGAATTATTTTTCTGGAAGATTGCCTATCTCCACTTCATTTAGTTGTTTTTCTAGGGTTTTATCTTGTTCCTTCAGCTGGTATATAGCCCTCTGCCTTTTCATCTTGTCTATCTTTCTGTGAATGTGGTTTTTGTTCCACAGGCTGCAGGATTGTAGTTCTTCTTGCTTCTCTGTTTTGAAGTTTGTTGACCATGTTTGAATCGCAGGACAAAGGCAGCTGCCATGTTCAAGTCCAGCACCCTGAAATCTAGGGGCTCCCTCAGTTGTGGGGTGTGGCTGTGGATTTCTGTTTGACCCGACCTTGATGCTGGTAGCTGGGCCCTTGGCGCTGTTATTCTTGCCTGGGGCCAAGATGGAGGTCAGACTCAGGGCTTTAGTGCATCCCTTCTAATTCACTCTCAAAAAGAAAGAGAATACTCATCCCAAAGCACTACTGAGTGATGCGTACAATAATAATGAATGTTTGCCAGGAGCTGACCACGTCTTCGTTAGCACCTGACCTTTCTCTGAGTTCTTTCATTTGACTATCAGCCTCACAAGGTGGGCACTGTTACTCTTCCTGATGGGAGGGGGTGCAGAGCTGAGGCAGAAGGTCAATGACACAGTGCCAAGGTCATCATGTCCCCCAGCAGACAGTTCAGTCCCCAAAGTTCCTCTTCTTCTACCAGCTACCCCATTTCTGCTCATACATCATCCCCTCACAAGAGGGTTAGTATTCTCCCCTGTTCAGCTTGCAGGGAGAGACTGTCCAGAAGAATAAAAGGCACTTTGTTGGGCTACCCCCTTCTCAGAAGGCTCTGGGGTATAAAGCACCACCTTTATTGAAGATGGACTCAAGGGACTAAGAAAAATAAGAGATCCCTTGCTGTCTTGCTTGTTTTCATTCAGGATCAGGTGGAACTTAGCAGGGCAGATTTTAGAGCCCCCAGGTGGCTTCGTTACACAGATGGCTGTGGGAGGGGACAGGCTTTGGGCTCAAGCATGCTTACCTAAAGGTGTTACAAGTCCCTCTCTCCCAGGGTCCTGAGAAGGGCAGGGGTCTGGGGGAAGGAGGTGGTGGTCATTCAGGGCTCCTGCTGCAGGAAGGCCCCTGACGAGGGTCCAGCCTGTATGTAGGAAGGAAGTTGCTGCCTGCAGAACTTGATAGAAAGTGCCAGAAAAGCCCTGCGACTGCTGAATTTGACTACCTACCTGTCCTGGTGAAAGTCTTACCCACAGTTGCTTAAGGCAGTTTTCCCTAAATGGGTCCACATCCCAGAGATGCTACTAGGGGCAGGTCAGGTGTGCATACAAACACCCTTGGGACAGGTGGGCAGCAACCAACAAGATTATTTACAGCCTCAGAGATTAAGGATGCAGTACTTGCCACACCTCTTTGTCCACATAACCATTTGTTTTTTCTAGGTGCTTCTTGGGGACCAATCTTCTGCAGGATCCACTGTGGGAAATGCAAGGTAAAGTCCTTGTTAGCGCATTTACCTGGGAGAGGAAACATACTGACCCGTTTGTCCACTGTCTTCTATTACATCGGCAAAGACTACTGACATCCTGGCTCCTGCAGAGTGTGCTCTGTGTGGATGGAAACTCACCACCTCCTCCGCTTATCTTATCTCTGAGCATCCGAGGTCAGGGACCACTGGACTTGCTGCACCTTCCAGGGCCTGCAGGAAGATGAGGCTGAAGGCAGGGTGGCTGCATGTTACAAAAGCCACTAGAAATGTGGGGATTGCAGGTTACTGGGTGAATAGCATCGAGGCCACTCCACCCGTCTCTCTGGGGCACAGGCTGCATGGGTGGAGAGGAGGCAGCAGAAAGGCCCTGAGACCAACTCCAGCCCTTCTGCCATGTTGCTTCTGTCAGGGTGTGAGTCCAGGCTCAGCAACCCTGCCCAGCACTCACCTTGAGAAGGGTCTTCTCTCCTTGGTGACCAGGCAGCCAGCCCGGATCACATTACCAACATGGGCCACAGCCTCCCTCTGTGGAAACACTTCTCTTCATAGAAAAACTGCAGGTCCCTGGCCCAGGTGAAGTGCCCCAGCACTGAGAGGCTGCCCAGGTCACCTGATCCAGGGAATGCCAGTCCCATTTCAGACAGGTATTTTGATAGGCATTTCTTAAGTGTTTCTGGTGTTTCTGGCCCTGTGTGTGGTGCTCTGAGTCAGGGAACTGTCGTCAAGGAGCCTACAACCCAATTCTGGGCAGTGAGTTTGCTGGTTCAACTGCAATCATTTAATCAGCGACAAGTCAACACTGGGTGAGGGAGGGAGGATGGGGTAGTCACCAAGTGAACCATGAAACAGCAAGGGGGCCACGGTGGATCCAGGCTCGGGGGGCTGCTTAAAAATAGGAAATTATGAACACAAAATTAAGTATGAAAATGAATATTTATTTTTGAATCAGAAAATTGCAGCAAATTAAAAATTATAAAAGGCTGGCAAATACCACAAACATCACAACATTCATAAAAATAACATTTTTACTAATTAGCTGCTTGGCAGACTGTGGGTAGCAAACACGTGAATGGATTGCATAACCTCTGATCATAATTTTTTACAGACAGAATTTAAAGCTAATTCAGTATTTGAAAGATAATTGAAAAGATAACTCAGTCTTTCCTTTAATACAGTCAATTCTTCAGTATGGTTGATATTCTAGAAGTTTCTTTCACCTTCAAAACTAGTTACCAGTATATCATATAAATTTTCAGGATTATTGTCAGATTTGGGAAAAACCTAATTAGGTATTCTTTTGTTGATGAGCTGTAAGATTTGGGGGTATTTCCAGTTTTCTTACGTGGTGACTAAACATCTGTTTGAATCAATGATACTCATCAACCAGGCTGTTCGTGATGTCCTAGTTGCTGTCATGTACTATGAGCTGTAGGGTGGGTCCTGCTGCTTTGTCATGACACTCCATGAGTTGATTTGGTGGGCCACAGAGGGATTCCTAGAAGTTATTCCTACACCGAGATGCTGGCACTAACTAAACTCTATATAGAAGTAGCTGCAAACCATATCAACATATCCCATTAAACCCAAACTAAATGCATCTCTAGCCCAACCTACCCTAAATCAGATTCTCTGAATGCCCAGTCACACCAGCACCATCCAACACAAGGGGAAGTGTCAGGGAGGGCAAGTCAGAACGGGAATAGACCACTTCCTAACAAATTGCTGCCCAAATATCTTACATTTGCAAATATTACAAAGATACGTGATACATCGTTAGGGTTCCTCCCAGGGCCTTGGCTGCGGGGGTGGTCATGCAACTGAGAAGCCCTGAGTTGAGTCACAAGCTCCATGGTAAATCTGACCCCCACCAGGAGTAAAACAGGCCAAAGAAGGGGTCAGTGGCCAAGGAGGACAGGGAGGCATCTTGCCAGGATTTTCAAGATAGGAAACCAGGTACCCATTCTAGGAACCTTCTCAGAAGTAAACCACGGCAGGGCCCATCTTATCGGCCGAGGCAAACTGTCTAGAGAGCTGGTCACCCAGAGAGTTTGAGAAGAGGCCCTAGGAGGAATGTGGGTGTAGGGAATGATTACAGGGGGTTGAAGGATGTTTCCTTCCCTCCTCAGACAAACAAGCTGGTATGATTTTTAGCCATCAGAAAAGGTCTGTCTGACTTTTTGGCCATCTAAAAATGTTCCCTCGCCACCTCACTCCCTTAAATCCATTTACCAAAGGCCCAAACCCCTTGGTTTCACTTTTAGAGGAACAGCTAGCAAAGTAAATTCCTTGCTGCCTGGAAGAGAATATGCAAGGATTTTATTCTCCACTCTTAGGAATGCCTCTGGAAAGTTTTGGAGAGCTAAGGGAGGTAAGAGAATACAAGAGCCCTGGACAAGTCGAGGGAGGGGGTAGGGGGCTGTGGAAGGTAAGGGGCACAGGAGGAGGTAGGAATGGGTCCCAAAGAGAAAGTCTGCCTTCTTCCCAATTTTCCACCACCCCTCTTGGTGGGCCCTGCCCACTTTTGGAATTTGGTTCTGCAAAAGAGTGGTGATCTTTCTTTCACTGTTTATTACAAAGCACTGCCAGTGAATTTGGTTTTCAAAACTGTAATTCATACAGCAGTTAATGTGTGAACCTGTAGTTCATTCATTTTCATAGCTGTATAGTATTCCAACACCTTTATAGAGGGAGTTTGTGAAGAGGCACTAGGTATTCTTTTATTAGATTTACTTCTAATAAAAGGGTTATAATAAAGAATTTGGCTGGTCTTTATTCCCAGTTCCTGGGAGGGAGACTCGAAACCCTTTGGAATTTCCTGAGTAATAGGAATGTCTTTGTGATTCATGGTGGACCCCTAGACATATTCAGGATGGGTCTAGACCAAAAGACCAACCAGATGATTAGAGGATTATGGGGCTGGAGATTGAGTTCATTCAGGTGGTCAATGATCCAATCAACCACACCCCAGTAATGAAACCACAATTAAAACTCTGGACACTGAAGCTTGAGTGAGTGTCCCTGGTTGCTGATACACGTCAGTTTGCCAAGAGGCTGACCAAGGAGCTTCACGTTTGGACCCCTCCTAGACCTCGCCCTATGGGTCTCATCCTGTGGTTGGTTGTGATCTGTGTCCTTTATAATAACACTGTAGTTTTAAGTATAGGGTTTTCCTTGAGTTTTGTGAATTGTTCAAGTGAGGGGGTGTGGGAATCCCCAAATTTGTAGCCAGTTGATCAGATATGCAAGTGGCCTGGGAAACCCTGAGTTTGTGGTTGATGACTGTAGTAAGGGCAGTCCTGTGGCGGGGAGTGCCCTTAACCTGTGAAGTTTGTCCTAACTAAGGGTAAGAACTGAATTGCCAAATTACCAAATATTTTTGGATCGCTATTATAAATGGTATATTATTTAAAATTATGTTTTCTGCTTTCAGCTGGTGTGTAGAAATGAAGTTGACTTTTGTATATTGATCTTATATTCAGCAACAAAAAGACTAAAGTCTTTTTATTAGATCTATTGATTTGGCTGTAGATTGAGGTTTTATTTAGACAGTCAAATCATCTGTGAATAATAACAGTTTTGCCTTATTTTGTTTGCCAGGACTAGTGCAATCTTAGCATGTTCCTAGATTTTTGTTTTTTATTGTTTTGTTTTGGCCACACTGTTTGGCTTATGGGATCATAGTTCCCGACCAGGGATTGAACCTGGGCCCTTGGCAGTGAAAGTGCCGAGTCCTAACCCCTGGACCGCCAGGGAATTCCCCAGCATGTTCCTTGTTTTTAAAAAAGGCTTTTATAAAAAGAAACAAAATTGAGTTATTTGTAGTGAGGTGGATGGACCCAGAGTTTGTCATAAAGAGTGAAGTAAGTCAGAAAGAGAAAAACAAATACCGTATGCTAACACATATATGTGGAATCTAAAAAAAAAAAAAAAAGGTTCTGAAGAAGCTAGGGGCAGGACAGGAATAAAGACGCAGACATAGAGAATGGACTTGAGGACACGAGGAGTGGGAAGGGTAAGCTGGGACGAAGTGAGAGTGTGGCATGGACATATGTACACTACCAAATGTAAAATAGCTAGTGGGAAGCAGCCGCATAGCACAGGGAAATCAGCTCAGTGCTTTGTGACCACCTAGAGGGGTGGGATAGGGAGGGAGGGAGGGGATATGGGGATATATGTATATGTATAGCTGATTCACTTTGTTATACAGCAGAAACTAACAAAACATTGTAAAGCAATTATACTCCGATAAAGATGTTAAAAAAATGAGAAAAAAATTATTGATAGGCTTAAATAAATAAATAAGGCTTTTAACATTTCACTGTTAAGTATAACATTTTTGAAGATTTTTGGTAGAAACCAGTTTTTAGATGGTTTAGGGAAAAACCATCTAAGCATTTAGGAAATGCTTTTATCCCTAGTTGGTATGAGTTTTACTGAAATTTTTTTTTTTTTTTTTCACGGTACGCGGGCCTCTCACTGTTGTGGCCTCTCCTGTTGCAGAGCACAGGCTCCGGACGCGCAGGCTCAGCGGCCACGGCTCATGGGCCCAGCCGCTCCGCGGCATGTGGGATCTTCCCGGACCGGGGCACGAACCTGTGTCCCCTGCATCGGCAGGCGGACTCTCAACCACTGCGCCACCAGGGAAGCCCTGGTATGAGTTTTTATTATTCACAGATATTGAATAGATATTGAATTTTCCAGAATGTTTTTCTGCATCTATTGAGATGATCATGTGGTCTCTTGTTTTTTTTTCCTCCTTTAATTTGTTTCTGGTTTTGTTAGCAAGCTTTTAATGTAGCAGAATATTTCCTCTTTTTCTATTCTCTATAAGAGCTGATAAGACTTATATGTTATTTAAGTTTGGTTGAACTTGCCTGTAAACTACAGGGCCTGAGGTTTTCGTTGTGAGATTTTTAACTACTGATTAAGTTTCTTCAATGATTATTGCATTATTGAGGTGTTCTACTTCTTTTTGAGTCAAATTTGATAAAATTATATGTTTATTTATTAAATAATTATATGAAATGAATAAATCCTTAGAAAAATATAAGTATATATTTATTTAATAAATGAACATTTATGAGCATAGGGTTCATAATATTCTCTTAGTTTTGAATCTGTTGCATCTGTGGTTACGTTCTTTGCTATTTTAGGGCTGTTGGGATAGTCTGATCCTAGAGGCCACTCGCCTCTCTGTGGAAGGCTGACACTGAAGCCTGCGACTTCCTGCCCGATTTGATTTTATTTCATGTTGATCAAAGATGTACCACATATAGCAGTGTTTGGGGGCATGACCCAATAATATAACCTAGGCCCTGACTGGGTTTCTTCCTTCCTTCCTTCAGGAGAATGAAAACCATGATCAGCTGTCATTTTGATTCCTGGAGGGAAAGAGTATTATTGTCTTTTAAGAGCTCATTTGTGTGGTCTTACTATGGTTGAGTACTTTTTAGAGTGACAGAGGAATATGGGTGATCTCCTCTAACTGAGTTAAGAAGGCTTCACAAGTCCATCCCTTAAGGCAGCTCTGAGAAACTGCTCACTGGGCAGGGCCCGTGAACCCCTGTACCTGCAGGTTGTCTGGGGCCTCATGTTGAGCATTTAGGACTCAGACTCAGCTGATAGGAATGACTTGGGCCAGTGAAACTTCCAAGCTGCTCAGGAGACCTTGAAAACTCTCTAGATGGCTGAGAATGCTCTGTACTTGTTGGGCCCAAGGGCCAGAGGTGACCAATATCATCCTGCTTCCTTCTATTCCCCTCTGTGGATGAAGGGACAGCCTACCTCGTTTCTCCTCCCCATTTAGATATTTTGGTGCACAGTTAGAACCCTCAGAGGCTGTGGATCTGATCTTCTGACTCTTCCTCTGAAAGAGATGTTATAGGTCATTTCAATCAAGCCTCTCATTTTGCAGAAGAGGAACTCCTGCCCATCACCATTATCAACAACAGCCATGATTACTAAGCCCTTACTAGATGCCTGCCAAGTACTTTACATAAAGAACTTCAATGAATACTTCACCAGAGTCTTGTTAAATCATTAATACAGCAACTATCTACTGAGCTGCTATGTTCCAGCTACTTTTTCTGAGCGCTGGGACAGAGCAGTGAACAAAGCAGGTAAGTTCCCACCTCTGCTGTCCACATGCTACTCCTGTAGAGGAGGTTTTTTTCTTCCTATTTTACAGATAAGTAAAGTAAGGCTTAGAAAAAGATAAGGCGACCCAGCTAGTTAAGTGGCGAAGCTGTGGATAAGCCAGGTCTTGTTTTGAACAGCTTTGCTCTCCATTAGCAATTCTCAAACTGAAGCAGGCATGAGAATCACCTGGAGGGCTTGTTAAACTCAGATCCCTGGCTCCACCTCCAGGGAGTTTCTGATTCAGTGAGTCTGGAGCAGGGCCAGAGGCTGCGCTAAAAAGTTCCCAGGTGATGCTGATGCTATGGGTCTAGGGGCCGCACTTTGAGAAACCACTGCTCTGTATACAGAACCAGGACTCTGAGTTCCTCGCTGCTTCTTGCACACCCCACTTCCTCTTCTCCTCATCGTGTTTCTCCTCGCAAGGGGCCCCATACCAGGCCGACTCCCCGCACGTTCCCAGGACCTCAACCCCACTGCTGCCAGCCAGCGCTGGTGTGCGCCGCCATCATCATCTGTGTCTATGTGGATAATTACCCTAATTAAACATGTTCTCACACTCCAAGTAAACAAGTTATGCTGGGAAAAAGGGCTGTTCCTGCACCTGATTTCTCAGGCTGTGTTATGGGCAACACACACAACTCACACCTGCTAATGCTGGCTGCTTTGGCCCTAAGTCGGTTGAGAAGGAAGGTCTCTGGATCCAGAAAAGACCCCGGATTGGAACCTCATAATCTTTCAGGGTATATGGTTAGGCCACTTGAGATGCCTGTCCTCTTGTTCTCTGTACATCCCCTGCTCGACTAAGCCCTGCTTCACTCACATGACTATCCAATGCTCTTAATTATAGGGCTTAATTAGCCCCTGGTAACCAATAAGCCCTGACATCAATTCTCCCTATAAACAGTAGCCTCCTTCTCCCGCAAGCAGTCGATGTTGCTGTCACGTCCTGCCTGCCGCACAGGATGGTATGTAGCTCCAGGACCCTTTGTCTCTGACTTTTAAGATTCCCGTCTCTTGCGTAAGACATCGTAAGATCGATGTCTCTGTTGCTGTCTCTGGGCTCTTTCTTTGGTCTCGAAGCTGGGCAACTATTATACAAAGCTTGCAGCCCTGCAGGGTGCAGCCCAACACTGAGTGAGTACGGCCGAGTCCTGTTTTCTCAAATCTGCAGTTTCTGCAGAATGATTCTTGTGTCTCTCCAGGGAAGCCCACACTGTCCTCAAGCAGCCCCTGTGGTTGGACGTTGGGGTTCAATGCCAGGGAGCACTATCTCATGCTGTTCTCCTGGCTCTCAAGTGTCCAAGCCTCATCCCGACTCGTGGTCAGGACCTCATGGTCTGTTCTCTCCACACTCCTCTGCTCGGTGGGTCCCCAAGGCCAGGAGAAGTTTTAGAGGCCCTTAGGACTGATCTATCTCGGTGCTCCTTTCCTGTATGTCATTCAAATAAAATCCACACAAACTATAGAATAAGTGTAAGGAAGCCTGTTTGAGGCTGAATTGTGTCCTCCACAATTCGTATCTGGAGGTCCTAACCCCCAGTACCTCAGAATGTGACCTTATTTGGAAATAGGGTCATTGCAGATGTAACTACTTAAGATGAGGTCATTGGGGTGGGTCTTAATCCAGTATGGCTGGTGTCTTTCGAAAAAGGAGAAGTTTGGACACAGACACGCATGCTAGGAGAAGAGGAAGGCAGACATCAGGGTGACGCTTCCACAAGCCAAGGAACGCCAAAGATTGCCGGCAAACCCCCAGCAGCTAGAGGAGAGGCACGGGACAGATTCTCCCTCACAGCCCTCAGAAGAAACCAGACCTGGCGTCTCCTTGGTCTTGGACTTCCAGCCTCCAGAACTGGGAGACATTAGATTTCTGTTGTCCAAGTCAGTCCGTTTGTGGTGCTTTGTTACAGCAGGTCTAGCAAACTAGTACAATGTCCGACAAGGGTCTAATTTTCTTCCCACAATGATTACTTTGATTTTTTTTTTGTTGTTGTTAATAGCAAAAATCAAATTCCTTACAAATCCTTTTGGGTGTTTCTGTTCTGCTGGGGCCCTGACTCTTGGGTACAGTGCACTGAAATATCTTTGGGTTTTCTTAGCAGGAGGACCTGGCTCTGGCCTCATCCAGTGCAACCTGCACTGCCCCGCCAGACAAAGATTTCTCAGATGCTGGGTATCTGTGTGGAGAACGTGAGCTTGGGTGCAAATCCTGGGCCAGCAAACTTACTTGCTGGTGACTCGCAGTAGCTTTCTTAACCCCTCTGAGCCTCAGATTCCTCATCTGCAAAACAGAGGTAATACTTTCCAAGGTTGCTGTCAGGGCCCAATGGGAACATACGAGAAGCACCGACTTCTGAACAGATGCTCCTCTGCCCTCCCTTTCTCAATCTCTGTGTTGATAGAGACTTCAAGAGTTCTTTCGCTTGTTGTGTTATCGCTAAACCCACCAGCCTGCGTGCTCTGGTTCTTCCTGCCCTGCCTGCTCTCCCAGGCTTCTCCCGCTTCTCCCGCCGGGGTCACGCTCTGCTGTGGATGAGATGCCCACCGCCTCTGCTCTTGCAGTAGCCCTCGCCTGGAATGGCTCTTCCCTCATTCCTATTTAGATCCTGACAACCCCCAAGGCTCACCCCACGCCCCACCTCCTCAGGACGTCCTCTTTGACCCCTTCAGCTCCAAATGACCTCTAACTTAGAGGAAACATGGGCCAGAAAGGGAAGCAGGGAAAGGAAAGTTTTCGACAAAGGATCTCATCTGTGTCACTCATTCCACACTGACTAGATGCCACCTTGTCTGATTTGCTAAGATTTTAGTCTATCTCCTGTCTTTGCCATTGGATCATTGGCTCCCAACAGGCAGGGAGCAGCAGTCATCGTCAACACTGCTATTTATCAAGCACTTACCATTCAGGCTGATTTCTTAGAGTGGCCAGGTGAAGGAGAAGTAGTATAATTTCCTTCTTAAGATACCCAGCGCAGATTTTCGACATTCAGCAAGTGTCTGCTGGTGGCAGCAGCAGAGACGTGTTAATGACTAACCTCTGGCTGTCACTCTCACACTCTTTCTTCCTCTCAGGGTGGTGTGGGGGCAGAGTGACAAAGCGAGCAGGGCCAGATCTTCCTGGGTGAATCAGTGGCCACCAATATGGTGTCGTGGAAGCCCAGTCTAAGCAGATAACTCTCCCGGGGGCCTGTCGTGGGGCCTGATATTCCCACCTTCAGATAAATGACATGGGGTGATATTCTGGTGCGTAAGAGGCCACTTGTTAAAATGCAGAAAGATACCTGTCATTCATTCGACAAGTATTACATGTTCACAGCTGGGGAGACACATACAGACATGAGCTGGTGTTAAGGACTTTACTACGTGCTTTGCTGGGGAGAGAGGACACCACGTGAGGTAAGCTTTGTTAGTGGAGTATCGTTGAAGAGTTTGCCAGGTGTCTCCCAGCGGGACTCTGAGGGAACAGGACACCAGAGTTGCAGAGGAGGGACCTGTTTGGCCCATGAGACAGCGATTGCAGAGGGCATCGATGGCCCTGGGTGGCCTGAGGACCCTGCGTACATGCGTGGTGGGTGGAGGGAGAGTAAGTAGAGAGTGGAAGCTGAGAACTTTCCATCTAAGGTCGGTGGCTGAGCCCACCTGGGGCAGCCCTCAGGGAACCTGCATCCCAGAGGACTGGGACATCCCTGGGGGAAGTCATTCTGGCCAGCTGAGATTTCCAGAGAGCAGAAAGTTTGCCCTGTGTGCACAAAGCCCCATGATGTTCTTTCGATTTTAATAGTTTTGGATAGAAATGTTCCCAAAATATTTAGGGCAACATTTTCAGTAGCTTCACAGTTTTTTCTCTTTCTTCAATTTTTTTTCTAGGCAGCAGGACCTTTTGATATTCCCCATCTGAAGTCTCTTGCAGACAAATACTGAGCATTCCTCATTGAATCAGAGGTGGGAAGTCACAGCCCTGAAAGGGGGCCACCCCGTGCATCCCTGCAGCAGCCCCTGGGCAGAACCCTGGGGGCTCCAAGGAACACAATCTGTGAAAGCATCTGTGGTGGAAACAGCATTGGACCACAAGTCAGAAGTCCTGGAGGGAAGCCCAGCTCTACCACGCACAAGTCACGTGAGCCTAGACCAGTCTCTTGGTCAAGCTAAGCCTTCATTTCCTCATCTGTCAAATGGGAGACGATAGCATGAGCCCTGCCTTTACCCCAGGATTATCATAGGAATTAAATGATAATCAAATATGTGGAAAGAATTTGCACACTTGAAAGTGCCTCCCCCCCCAAGGTTCTATTGTCCTTCAAGTTAAACACACCACTGGCTGCTTAAAATACACTGAATGTGATTGAACATCCTTCGGCAGGGTCAAGAATTTGAACGTCGTGATTCTGAGCCGTCACACACAGCAGCTCTCAGAAATCAGAGGCAGAAACTCCTTTCGTGAGCCTGACGGCTGTGACTCTTAGTTAATCCTAATGTCTGTCTTTCTATTTTTTTCTGTCTCCTTCCTTGTCAGACTACCGACCGTCACTTCTCTCTGCTCTTCGGGTGCCTGTCTCGTCCCTAGCTTGCTGCCTCTTATCCATTGTGGACTTGACAACCGGATAAGGAAGTTTATGAGAACTGCGCATAAAGCCAACAGGCTCAGGTAAAATGTATAATAAACCTCGTGCACGGGCTATACCCCATCTGTTCGGCAGTTAAAGATCTTTTAGCTTCCGTCTTGCCTATGCCTCAGATGAATGAGGCTGCAAGACGGAGGGACTGCCGCCCTCAGTCATCATCTCAAAACTTGTGCTGGGCTTGGGAGCCACCAGCCAACCCTCATGCGCGCTCGCCCACTGCAGGACCCACAGGAGGCTGCCGGGTCAAAGCCGCGCTGACAGAAACAGGTGTCTTTGTGCCAAGTTCTCTGACCCCAGGTTCTGGCTGCCTTTGGGCCTTTGGTTTTCTTTCCTCCCACATGCCCTGCTCTGTTCCACCAAGTAAGGAGAACTCACATTTCCTGAGGGTTCCCTCCCTGCCAGGCCTGGTGCCGAGCACTTTGCCTTCTTTAGCTCTATCCATCCTTAACACAACCTGAGAAAAACAGATGCTGTTATTTCTTTCTTACAGGTAAGAAAACTGAGCTTAGAGAGGATGGATAGCTTGCTCAAGGTCGCACAATTTTTCAGAAATAGAATCAGGGCTGGAACCCTGACTGCTATGCTCCAGAGTTCCTTCTCCTGGGCTCTCAACAGTGAATCCCAGGCCCTGCTGCATCCTGGGTGTCCGGATTCTCTCCTACAAAAGGTGAGTGGTCTGCGCCAGAAACCTCCATTCAGTCTGTGGAGAACAACGAAAGATGTCCTCTGGAGGGCAGAGGGGGCCCCCCAGGACTGGGGGAGGCCCTGTACTGAGGCTCTGGGTGGGAAGACCCAAGACCTAGGCAACAGTCAGGGGGTGTGATTTCTGGAGCATCAGGGAAGTTGCTTGAAAAATGCTGCCTCCGCCTGCTGGCTGATGGCTGAAAATTCCTTTCCCTGGGATTCAACCTTTCCTTTCACAGTCAAGAGTAAAACTTACTTTGTCCCAGCTTACCCTTCCCCCTCTCCGTGTCCTCAAGTCCATTCTCTACGTCTGTGTCTTTATTCCTGTCCTGCCCCTAGGTTCTTCAGAACCTTTTTTTTTTTAAGATTCCATATATATGTGTTAGCATATGGTATTTGTCCTTCTGTCTCTGACCCACTTCACTCTGTATGACAGTCTCTAGGTCCATCCACCTCACTACAAATAACTCAATTTCGTTTCTTTTTATGGCTGAGTAATATTCCATTGTACATATGTGTCACATCTTCTTTGGGACGAAGTGGCATCGACATATATACACTACCAAATGTAAAATAGATAGCTAGTGGGAAGCAGCCACATAGCACAGGGAGATCAGCTCAGTGCTTTGTGTCCACCCAGTAGGGTAAGACGGGGAGGGTGAGAGGGAGATGCCAGAGGGAGGAGATATGGGGATATATGTGTATGTATGGCTGATTCACTTTGTTATACAGCAGAAACTAACAAAACATTGTAAAGCAATTATACTCCAATAAAGATGTTAAAGGGCTTCCCTGGTGGCGCAGTGGTTGAGAGTCCGCCTGCCGATACAGGGAACACGGGTTCGTGCCCCGGTCTGGGAAGATCCCACATGCCGCGGAGCGGCTGGGCCCGTGAGCCATGGCCGCTGAGCCTGCGCGTCCGGAGCCTGTGCTCCGCAACGGGAGAGGACAAAAAAGAAAAAGGCCCACGCAACACAAAAAAAAAAAAAAAAAAAAAAAAAGATGTTAAAGAAAAAGAGTAAAACTTAAAATATAAACATCTCCTGGCTCTGTGGCCATATTTTAACATTCATACTAAAGTGTAAATGATTGATACCATCTTCCCTTTTTAAGATCCATGGAGGGTTTTTTTTTTTTTTTTGCGGTATGCGGGCCTCTCACTGTTGTGACCTCTCCCGCTGCGGAGCAGAGGCTCCGGATGCGCAGGCTCAGTAGCTGTGGCTCACGGGTCCAGCCGCTAGGCGGCATGTGGGATCCTCCTGGACCGGGGCACGAACCCGTGTCCCCTGCATCGGCAGGCGGACTCTCAACCACTGTGCCACCAGGGAAGCCCCATGGGGGGTTTTGTGAAAAGGAGGAAGCACCCAGTGGTGCTCCTGTGGATGTAAGGAAGGATGGGAAAGGAGATGGGGGATGGGAAACTGAGGAGGGAAGCTCTAATGTGAGCAAAGGGAGGCAGAGAGAGGAGACTAAGAGATACAGATTCTACCAGCTCGGCAGTTTTGGCTAAAACTAGTCCTGGCTCTAGACACTCTCACTCTCTTAAACGGTCGGAGGTGCTCTCTGTGCAAAGGTACATGGGACAAGAGCCTATTGAAAACCTTGAAGTAAAACCTGAGAGTGATAAAAACCTATTTTGCAACGAAATTATCCAGGCGCTTTTTTTTTTTTTTTTAATGCTCTGTCTTTAGGATGATTGGTTTTGGAAAAGTGCTTCTACTTGAACGCCACATGGGCATTTAAATGACAACGTGTGGGTATGTAGGAAGTCCCCGATATCAGCGGTCCCCAGCCTTTCTGGCACCAGGGACCAGTTTCGTGGAAGACAATTTTTCCACGGACCGGGGGGCGGAGGCGGGGAGAGGGGGGTGTTGGTTCAGGCAGTAATGCGAGTGACGGGAAGCAGCAGATGAAGCTTCCCTCGCTAACCGGCTACTCACCTCCTGCTGTGCGGCCCAGTTCCTAACAGGCCCCGGACCGCTATCGGTCTGCGGCCCGCGGTCTGGGGATTGGGGACACCTGCCATATATACATAGAGTAGGCTCTTACACAGACTGTGCCCCAGCATTTCAGTTCAGTAGCACAGACCTCCATCAGAAAGCAGAAAATGTTAAATTTCAACTGACCATGAATCCTTTCTTTATAGAGTTAAGTCCAATTCTTGCTCCTTCCGTATCTCTCTGGTGCTCTGCCCTTCCTGGAGATGCTTTGCCTTCCCGGCAGACTCTCTTCTGGAGTTTTCATTTTGCTGTCTTGCAGGACAGATTTTTATTTTATTTTTTAATTGCAAAGTGGTACAGGTTCACTTAAAAAAATTTCAGCCATCAAAGAAATAATCCTTAAAGTTATTCCTTGATTCTCAGGGTACCCCACACCCTAAAGGGAATCGCAATTTAGCATAAGTCCTGTTTTTTCCTTTCCTCTCTCCATCCACACACACATAGACTTTCTTTCCAAAAATGAAATAATTCTATTATACTTTACCTTAACCTGCTTTCTTCACCTCAGTTACAGACGACTTCTCATTAGGATGAAAAGAGCTTTTTAAATGATTATACAGTGAGTGCAGAATCCCTTTGTCGTTTATAATCTCTGTTCAAAGCCCTTACATTTTTGTTCCAAATGCCTTGTTCTCTGTGGGGATTTGGGTGCTCTGAAATATGTCAGCCTAGGTTAACTCACTGTGTCACGCTGTTGTTGGCAGCAAGATGCTCTTCCAAAAGGAAATGAGTATAACTTACCTATCAACTCTCACCTGGATCTGAATAAGTAGGAGTGGGGATGGGTTAGGAATGTGAGAGCCCAACCTGAACAGTTATCACTTTAAAATAGGGGGACAGCTACCACTTTCCTTTCCTACCGTCTATTACGAAGAGGCCCTGGAGAGAAGCAAGGTCAGAGGGGCTGGCCGCAGAGGCCAACGTAATGACCTAAAACAGCCAAGGCAGGTGAAGCAGAAGAGATAGCTTGGGAGACATGAGCCTTCTGGGCTAATTCAGGCCTCGCACCCCTCCTTTTTGGGCTGTCCCTGTCCAGGCTTTGTGAAGAAGGCTAGGGGGGCAGGGTCTAAGGTGGATTTGCCAGGGACTTCACATCCATCCTGCTTGCTTCCTTGATCTCACTGCTCTGAATCTGTGACCTCAGTCCTGACTCTGTTCCTCTCTCCTCCAATCAGCCAGAGGGGGGCTGAAAAAAGCAGTGTCCCTTTCTTGGATGGCCCTGGGCACCTATGCCCCTAAACAAGAGAGACAGATTTCAGGAAAGTCTCATTGCATAGAGCAGACGTGTCCCTGAAAACTTGGGCCCATGCTGGATGGAGGAAGATCGCCATCTGCTTCATATGTACAAGCTTAAAGGGAAGTACATTTGCAAAATGGACTTTGGGTTTGTAACGTGAACAAACACACCTTATTTAGCTCTCCAACAAGCACAGAGTTGGGCAGTTTGGTTTGCTTAAACCAGGAGCCACTTCTGAGAAGAAAATCCATTGTTCAAGAAGGAAGCAGAATGTTGCAAAGAATATGGTGTAGACAAAGTTCTGGTGCTCCTGAGGGGGCGGTTTGGTGTTCTGGCTAAATGAGGGTTAAGCAGAAAAGGCTTTTTGTTTCAACCCCTGCGGCTGGAAATATCTCTGAAATGTCCCCATTCGATTTCCTGCCTTGGTGCATAGCACCCAGGGAACAGAATTCAATTTTTGAAGTGACTGAATGACTTCCTTCGCTTCCGGGACTTTCTGAATTTTAGTTCATTATGGTGCCAGGCACCAGAGAGAAGCATAGAGAACGTGGAAGACATTTGGCATTTGGTCCACAGACTTCAGAACCGAATTGAAGTGAAAATCCAAAGAACAACGGAATTCTTGATGCGACTTGTATTTATTTTGATGTCATTTGTTTGCTCCTTAGGGCCAAATCTAGACTTTACTATCAGGCAAGTCACTTTCTGGGGGGTCCTTTCTGGGTAGTGAGATGAGTTGATATCTAGGCTCTAACGTGGCCCTCACATTCTGTGTCCCTGAGAACCAGGCCGCTCTGGTTACTTGAGCGTTCCCGTTGATTGCTATTTTGCTAACAGCCGCCTGCCCCAAGCTCATCAGGAAACTCATCGAGCGCTGACATGCTGGCTCCCGCGGCAGGACGCGCTGTGAAGGCAGCAGACTTACATCACTGTGACAACAGAGCCCTCCAGGGGAGCTGGACACGCCGAGGGTCATAATCTGGCACCACTCGAGAAGATGAGAGTCTTTAAACCTGGCTGTTTCTCCCAAGCACAGTCTGAGGGTGATGTGAACAGAAATGGCCTTCCTGGCGGAGGCGGAGGTGCAGGGCAGAGACCCGACGATCAAAGATGAAGGCTGCTTTGATCTCGCACAGCCTTGCATCTAAAATCCTGGGGTCTCTGTCTTGCGATGGACTGAGGGGAAGGCCCTGGGACGTGAGTCCTTGACTGGCTTGATAATTAGCCTGGGGGGGGGGGGCTGTGGTCACCGTGCCTCGCACGCATGCGTGCCACGCCCACATCTCCGGTCTTGCCCACAGCAGCGTGCGGGATGCGGGTGTACTCTCTCTTTCATTTACAGAGAGGAGGCTGAGCCCCGCAGGGTGGGGTGACTTGCTCAAGGTCACACAGGTAATGCGTGGGAGGTAGGGCTGGAACCCAGGTCTCTGACGCCAGCCCCTTGGTCTTTCTTCCGGTCTTGGAAAAGATTCCACATTGCTTTAAATTCTGATCTTCTGCGCCCTCAGGAGGGAAGAAGTGCAGCCACTGTTCCCTTTCCCAGTTGGAGAAACCAAGGCACAGGGCAGGGATATTTGCTCCTGGTCACTTGGTGAGTTGGGAGTGGAATGGAGCCTAGAAATCAGACTGAATCTCAGGCCAGGGTTTTGTTCCCAAACGAGCAACTTCTTTAGTCCCGTGCATTCCTGATGGTGTGTGGGATGCCCGCTGCGAGTGTCCTGAGCAAGGAGGCTAGGCAGAGGAACCCCGAAGGCATGGGGGGAGGGGGAAGGAGGAATGGCAGGTGAGAAGAGCCGGGCTGGGACCGCCTCCTGGGAGCCAAGCCTACAAATGTGGCGCTGCCTGCTGGTCACCCCACACCCCACTCCTGGTCCTTTGGCCCCAATCCTGACAGGCCTGCCAAGAACCTACTTCTTTATCCCTGCAGCAGCCTCCATCCTATTCAGCTTCATCCCAGGACATTCCTGAGGATGCTCTCTAGAGCCCCGGTGGGGTGCTCACCCAGGCCTACCTTCATCTGTACGCCTCAGGACAGACCTTCCTCCCTCCCGCGTGGCTGCTCTGAGGACAGTGGGAGCTGCTCTAAAGAGCTGATCCAACCCACACCCGTGTGCTGCTGAGGGCAGAGGGTCCTGCCCACCACGCCTCGTCTCCTGCTCTCCTGAAGACAGAGGCCACCCCGAGGAATGAAGGGAGTCAGAGCTCTTCTTAGCCACAATAACAGAAGCCACTCAAAGGAGTTTAAGCAGAAAGTGAGGCTCCTCCAAGGGTATTTGATGGAGGTTAGGGGGAGGGTAACGTCCGCAAAGGACTGAAAACATTAACCAGAGAGGTCTCTCTCTCCAGCTCTCCGGACCTGACTTCCCTCTTCACGTGGCACCTTCCATCTGCACATGTGGGCTGCTGTCTGCTCTGCTCTCAGACGAGAGCGACCACTATGCCTGACCCCCTTCCTGCTGGTCAGGGTGGGAGAGTGGATGGTGAGTCAGATGCCTAAAGGGGGACCCCCAGAGAGAAAGGAGAAAATCCAACTATGGTTCTTCTGGGGCTGAGCCCCAGCTCCATGCAGCCCTGCATCCAGCTGTGCTGCCCACTCTCCTGCACTTCTGGAAGGGAGGGAACTTCTCCATCTGGGGCTGAAAGGGTTGTGTGGGTGAACTCTGGGACTGCTAAAACATCTAGTTTGCATAAGCTTCCCACTTAAATATAAACTCTATGAAGGCAGGAACCTTGTCGACAGTCTTGTGTTTTGGTTTTGTATCCCCAGCACCTTGACCATGGTTATCATTCAAATATTTGTTGATTGAATATTTTTAATTTTGGGGTCTTTTTATTGAGGTACAGTTGATATACAATATTATATAAGTTACAGGTGTGCAACATAGTGATTAACAATTTTTAAAGATCGTACTCCATTTATAGTTATTATAAAATATTGGCTATATTCCCTATGCTGTATACTATATCCTTGTAGTTTACTTTATACATAGTAATTTGTACCTCCTTAATACCCTACCTCCATCTTGCCCTTTCCCCTACTGGTAACCCCTAGTTTGTTCTCTATATCGGTGAATCTGTTTCTTTTTTGTTACATTCACTAGTTTGTTTTATTTTTTAGATTCCACATGTAAGTGATATCATACAGTTTTTGTCTTTCTCTGTCTGACCTATATCACTTAGCATAATACTCTCCAAATCTATTCATATTGTTGCAAATGGTGAAATTTCATTCTTTTTTATGGCTGAGTAGTATTCCAGAGTTATACCACATCTGCATTATCCATTCATCTGTTGATGGACACTTGGGTTGCTTCCATATCTTGGCTATTGTAAATAATGCTGCTATGAACAGTAGGGTGCATGTATCTTTTTGAATTAGTGTTTTCATTTTTTCCAGATATATAGTTAGGAGTGGGATTGCTGGGTCGTACAGTAGTTCTATCTTTAGTTATTTGAGAAGCTTCCATACCATTTTCCACAGTGACTGCACCAATTTACATTCCCACCAACAGTGTATTGGATTCCCTTTTCTCCACATCTTCGCCAACATTTTTCATTTTTGTTCTTTTTGATAATAGCCATTCTGACAGGTGTGAGGTGATAGCTCACTGTGGTTTTAATTTGCATTTCTCTGATGATTAATGATGTTGAGCATCTTTTCATGTGTCTGTCAGCCATTTGTATGTCTTCTCTGGAAAAATCTCTATTCAGGTCTTCTGCCCATTTAAAAAAAAATTTTTTTTTTATGTTGAGTTGCATGAGCTGTTTATATATTTTGGATTTAACCCCTTATTGGTCATATCATTTGCAAATATTTTCTCCCATTCAGTAGGTTGTCTTTTCATTTTGTCTTTTCACAGTGGTTTCCTTTGCTGTGCAAAAGCTTTTAGGTTTAATTAGGTCCCATTTGTTTAGTTTTGCTTCTGTTTCCTTTGCCTTAGGAGACAGATCCAAAAAAATATGGCTACATTTATGTCAAAGTGTGTTTTGCTATGTTTTCTTCTAGGAGTTTTATAGTTTCTGGTCTTACATCCAGGTTTTTAATAATTTTGAGTTTATTTCTGTATATGGTGTTAGAAAATGTTCTAATTTCGTTCTTTTGCATGTAGCTGTCCAGTTTTCCTGGTACTGCTTCTTGGAGAGACTGTCTCTTCTCCATTGCATATTCTTGCCTTCTTTGTCATAGATTAATTGACCATAAGCGTGTGGGTCTATTTCTGGGCTCTCTATTCTGTTCCATTGATCTATGTGTCTGTTTTTGTGCCAATACCATAATGTTTTGACCACTGTAGCTTTGTAGTATAGTCTGAATCTAGGGCAAATGATACCTCCAGCTATGTTCTTCTTTCTCAAGATTGTTTTGGCTATTCATGGGCTTTTGCATTTCCATACAAATTTTAAAATTATTTGTCATATTTCTGTGGAAAATGCCATTGGTATTTTGATAGGGATTGTACTGAATCTGTAGATTGCTTTGGGTAGTATGGTCATTTTAACAATATTGATTCTTCCAGTCCAAGAATGCGGTATATCTTTCCATCTGTTTGAGTTATCTTCAATTTCTTCCATCAGTGTCTTACAGCTTTCTGAGTACAGTTCTTTTACCTCCTTAGGTAGGTTTACTCCTAGGTATTTTATTCTTATTGATGTGATGGTAAATGGGATTGTTTGCTTAAGTTCTCCTTCTGATAGTTTGTTGTTAGTATATAGAAATGCAACAGATTTCTGTATATTAATTTTGTATTCTGCAACTTGATTGAATTCATTGATGAGCTCTAGTAGTTTTCTGGTGGCATCTTTAGGATTTTCTATGTATAGTATCATGTCATTTGCAAACAGGGACAGTTTTACTTCTTCCTTTTCAACTTGGATTCCTTTTATTTCTTTTTCTTGTTTGATTGCTGTGGCTAGGGCTTCCAATGCTATGTTGAATAAAAGTGGTGAAAGTGGTAATCCTTGTCTTGTTCCTGAACTTAGGCTTTTCACTATTAAGTATGATGTTAGCTGTGGGTTTTTCATATATGGCCTTTATTATGTTGAGGTAGGTTCCCTCTATACCCACTTTCTGGACAGTTTTTATCATAAATGGATGTTGAATTTTATCAAAACTTTTTCTACATCTATTGAGATGATCATATGGCTTTTACTGTTCAATTTGTTAATGTGGTATATCACATTGATTGATTTGCTGATATTTAAAAATCCTTGCACCCCTGAGATAAATCCCACTTGATCATGGTGTATGATCCTTTCTATGTATTGTTGGATTTGGTTTGCTAATATTTTGTTGAGGATTTTTGCATCTATGCTTATCAGTAATATTGGCCTATAATGTTCCTTTTTATTTAAATTTTTATTTTATTTTTGGCTGTGCTGGGTCTTCATTTCTGTGCAAGGGCTTTCTCTAGTTGCGGCGAGCGGGGAGCCACTCTTCATCACGGTGCGTGGGCCTTTCACTATTGCAGCCTCTCTTGTTGCAGAGCACAGGCTCCAGATGCGCAGTCTCAGTAGTTGTGGCTCATGGGCCTAGTTGCTCCGTGGCATGTGGGATCTTCCCAGACCAGGTCTCGAACCCGTGTCCCCTGCATTGGCAGGCAGATTCTCAAGCACTGCGCCACCAGGGAAGCCCCTATAATGTTCCTTTTTGTGTGTGGTATCTTTGTCTGATTTTGGTATCAGGATGATGCAGGTCTTCTAGAATGAGTTTGGAGGCATTCCTCCCACTGCAAATTTCTGGAATAGTTTGAGAAGGATAGGTGTTAATTCTTCTCTAAATGTGTGGTAGAATTCACCTGTGAAGCCATCTGGTCCTAGACTTTTGTTTCCTGGGAGTTTTTTTTTTTTTTTTCCCCCCACTGATTCAGTTTCATTACTGGTAATTGGTCTGTTCATATTTTCTATTTCTTCCTGGTTCAGTCTTGGGAGATTGTACATTTCTAAGAATTTGTCCATTTCTTATAGGTCATCCATTTTTTTGGCACACAGTTGTTTGTAGTAGTCTCTTATGATCTTTTGTATTTCTGTGGTGTTGATTATAACTTCTCCTTTTTCATTTCTGATTTTATTGATTTGGGTCCTCTCTTTTTTTTCTTGATAAGTCTAGCTAAAGCTTTATCAATTTTGTTTATCTTTTCAAAGAACCAGCCCTTAGTTCCATTGATCTTTCCTATTATTTTGTAGACTTCGTTTCATTTATTTCTGCTCTGATCTTTATGATTTCTTTCCTTCTACTAACTTTGGGTTTAGTTTATTCTTCTTTTCCTAGTTCCTTTAGGTGTAGGGTTAGGTTAAGATTTTTCTCATTTCCTGAGGTAAGCTTGTGTTGCTATAAACTTCCTGTTTAGAACTGCTTTTGCTGTGTCCCACAGATTTTGGATCATTATGTTTTTGTTTTCATTTGTCTCCAGGTATTTTTTGATCCTCCTTGATTTCTTCAGTGATTCATTGGTTGGTTAGTAGCATATTGTTTAGCCTCCATGTGTTTGTGGGGTTTTTTTTGCAGTTTTCTTCCTCGTAGTTTATTTCTAGTCTCATAGTATTGTGGTCAGAGAAGATGCTAGATATAATTTCAATTTTCTTAAATTTACCGAGGCTTATTTTGTGGCCTAGCATGTGATCTATCCTGGAGAATGTTCCATGTACACTTGAAAAGAATGTGAATTCTGCTGCTTTTGGATGGAGTGTTCTAAAAATATCAATTAAGTCTATCTGGTCTAATGTGTCATTTAAGTCCAGTGTTTCTGTATTGATTCTCTGTCTGGATGATCTATCCATTGATGTAAGTGGGGTGTTAAATTTCCCTACTTTTATTGTGTTACTGTCTATTTTCCCTTTATGTCTGTTAATATTCTCTTCATGTGTTTAGGTGCTCTTACGTTGGATTCATATATATTTACAATTGTTATATCCTCTTGGATTGATCCCTTGATCATTATGTAATGTCCTTCTTTGTCTCCTGTAACAGTCTTTATTTTAAAGTCTACATCAAGTCCCCTACATATGAATGAGTTCCATTCTGAGTGCATGTTCATAAGTCCAATTTATTTGTAAGTCCAGCAAAGTTAGCCTAGATAGCCAACTATTGTGAAATAGGCTATATAGTACTGTACTGTAATAGGTTTAGAATATTTTTTACACAAATAATACATAAACAACAAACACACATAAAAAAGAAAACATTTTTAATCTACAGTACAGTACCTTGAAATGTACAGTAGTACTGTGCAACAGCTGGCATACAGGGGCATGTTTGTATCTTTGAAAGTTCACAACTTGAAGGTCTGTATGTAGGGGACTTACTGTATTTTATCTGATATAAGTATTGCTACCCAGTTTTCTTTTATTTCCATTTGCATGGAATACCTTTTTCCATCCCCTCACTTTCAGTCTGTGTCTTTAGATCTGAAGTGAATCTCTTATAGGCAGCATATATACAGGTCGTGTTTTTGTATCCATTCAGCCACTCTATGTCTTTTGAATGGAGCATTTAGTCCATTTACATTTAAGGTAATGATTGATATGTTTGCACTTATTGCCATTTTGTTAATTGTTTTGGGATTGTTTTTGTATGTCTTTTTTGTTCCTTTTGTTCTCTTGTGATTTGATGACTGTCTTAAGTGTTATGTTTGGATTCCTTTGTCTTTTTTTGTGTGTAAAGCTACTATAGATTTTGGTTTGTGGTTATCATGAGGTTTATATATAGCAATCTCTATACATATGTAATAGTTTTAAGTTGCTGATCTCTTAATTTCAAATGCATTTTAACAACCCTGCATTTGTACTGTCCTTCCCTCATGATTACTGTTTTTGATATCATATTTTACATCTAATTGTTTTGTGTATCCCTTAACTGCTTATTGTGGATATAGATGATTTTACTACTTTTGTCTTTTCACCTGCCTACTAGCTTTATAAGTGGTTGATCTTCTATCATTAAAGTATGTTTGCCTTTATCAATGAGATTTTTCCTTTCATATTTTTTCATGTTTCTAGTTGTGGCCTTTTCTTTTCCCTCTTAGAGAAGGTCTTTTAACATTTCTTGTAAAGCTGGTTTGATGTTGAACTCTTTTAGCATTTGCTTTCCTGTAAAGCTTTTGATCCCTTCACCAAATCTGAATGAGAGCCTTGCTGGGTAGAGTATTCTTGGTTGTAGGATTTCCCCTTTCATTACTTTAAATATATCATGACACTCCCTTCTGGCCTGCAGAATTTCTACAGAAAAGTCAGCTGATAGCCTTATGGGAGTTCTCTTGTATGTTATTTGTTGCTTTTCCCTCATTGCTTTTAATATTCTCTTTATCTTTAATTTTTGCCATTTTAATTACAATGGGTCTTGTGTTTCTCTTTGGGTTAATTCTGTTTGGGACTCTCTGCCCTTTCTGGACTTGGATGTCTGTTTCTTTCCCAGGTTAGGGGAGTTTTCAGCTATTATGTCTTCAAATATGTTCTCAGCTTCTTTCTCTCTCTACTCCTTCTGGGACACCTATTACATGAATATTAGTGCACTTGATGTTGTCCCAGAGGTCTCTCAAACCGTCCTCATTTCTTTTCATTCTTTTTTGCTGTTCAGCATCAGTGATTTCCACTAGTCTGTCTTCCAGCTCACTCATCCATTCTTCTGTATCATTTAGTCTACTATTGATTCCTTCTAGTGCATTTTTCATTTCAGTTATTATATTCTTTATCTGTTCTTTATATTTTCTAATTCTTTGTAAAAACAAATAAACAAACAAAAACCTTCTAAGTTCTTGCTCTGTGCATCCATTCTTCTCCCAAGTTCTTTGATCATCTTTATGATCACTACCCTGAACTCCTCCTTGGGAAGACTGCGTATCTCTACTTCACTTATTCTTCTGGGCTTTTTTATCTTGTTCCTTAATCTGGAACATGTTCTTCTGTTGCCTCATTTTGCCTAGGTTGCTGGGTATTTTTCTTTGTTTGTTTATTTTTATGTATCCAGCAGGTGGTTACCTTTCCTGACCTTGGAGAAGTGGCCTTTATAGGAGATATCCTGTGCATCCCAGCAGTGCGGTCCCCTCTGGTTACCCTATGAAGGCTGCGTGGGTCCTTCTGTTATGGCAGGCTGACTATGTGAGTGGTGTGGTAGGCTTGGTTGTCCCTGGTCCAGTTGGTTGCCAGGCCCTGCCTTGTGCAGAGGCTGCCAGCTGCTGGTTGGCAGGACCCAGTCATGAGGTGGCAGATTGTGGAACCCTGTGTGGGGGGGTTGGCGCTAGTGCTGGCTCACTGGTGGGCAGAGTCAGGGTCCAGAATACTCTGGGGCTGTTGTCCATCTACTGGCAGGTGAAGCCAGGTCCTGGGCTTAGTGCCAGCCTACTGGCAGGCAGAGCTGGGTCCTGCAGTCTGATTGCAGGGCCCAGGGGTCCCAGAGCTTGTGTCAGATCACAGGTGGGTGGAGCTGGTTCCAGACACAGTTGGGTACAGGGTCTGAGGTATCCTGAAGCTTGTATTGACCTGTTTCAAGTGTGCAGGGCCAGGGTCCAGCCAGTCCCAGGTCAGGATTTGGCTTGCTTGTGCGTGGGTTGGGTCCTTAAGCTGTGGGATTGTAGTTTTCTTGTGTCTTGTGTTTGCCCCCTGGTGCGTGAGGCTGGTCCAGAGTCTAGAGCAGGCTCTCTGGAAGGCAGGGCCAGGGTCCAGGGGATTCTGGGGCTGGTGCCTGCCCACTGGTGGGTGGAGCTGAGTCCTGGGCCCTCTGGTAGGCAGGGTTGTGTCCAGAGGCAGCTGTGGGCTTGGGGGGTGGGGGGGGTGGGGTCTAAGGCAGGCTGTCTGCTGATGGGTGGGGTTGTGTCCCTGCCCAGTTAGTTGTTTGGCCTGAGGCATCCCAGCACTGGAGCCTGTGGGCTGTTGGCCCAGAGCAGGCTGGGTCCTGGAGCTAACAAGCTAGAAGGAGGATTCCACAATGGCTCTTGCCAGCACCAGTATCCACGTGGTAGAAGGAGCTCCCCCAAATGGATGCCACCAGTTTCTATGTCCCCAGGGTGAGCTGTAGTTGCCTCCTGCTGCTCCAGGAGACTCTCCAAGATCAGCAGGTTGGTCTGACCCAGACACCTGTCAAAATTACTGCTTCTGCTCTGGGTCCCGGAGTGTGAGATTTTGTGTGCACCCTTTTAAGAGTGAAGACTCTATTTCCCCCAGCCCTCTAGGACTCCCAAAATTAAGCCTTGGGGCCCTTCAGAGCCAATTGTTCTGGGGGCTCATCTTCCTGGTGCAGGACCCCTGGGCTGGGAAGCCCAATATGGGGCTCAGACCTCTCACTACTCTGGGAGAACCTCTGCAATTGTAATTATTCTCCATTTTGTGTGTTGCCCACCCCAGGGTATGACACTTTATTGGGAGTCTGCCCCTCCTACCCTTCTTGTTGTGATTCTTCTTTATGTCTTTAGTTGTAGAAGATCTTTTCTGGTAGCTTCTGGTCTTTTTCAATGGTTGTTCTGCAGATAGTTGCGATTTTGGTGTGTCTGTGAGAGGAGGTGAGCTCAGGTTCTTTATTCCACCATCTAGGCCGATGTCCCAAGATTTTTCACTTTAAAACATCTTTGAGGTATAAATGAAATACAACAAGCTGTACATATTTAAAGTGTACAGTTTTGATAAGTTTATATACTTATATCTGTGAAACCATCACCAAGAAAAATAATGAACATATGCATCACCCACAAAAGTTTCCTGATGTCCCTTTATAATCTCTCTCCATTCCCTAGGCAACGATTAATCTGTTTTCTGTCACTACAGATTAGCTTACCTTTTCTAGAATTCTGTATAAATGGAGTCTTATAGTATTTGCTTCATTCATTCATTTTGGTCTGGCTTCTTCTGCTCAGCATAATTATTTTGAGATCCATCCAAACTGTTGTGAATGGTTCATTGCCTGTTGTTGCTGAGTAGTAATTACATTGTATGGATATACCACAGTTTGTTCACATGGATGTTGATGAACATCTGGGTAGCTTCTAGTTTTTCTCTATGAAAAGAAAGCTGCTATGAACATTTACACACAAGGCTTTGTATGGACATATGTTTTCATTGCTCTTGGGTAAATATATAGAAGTGGAACGTCTGAATCATATGGTAGATGTAAGTGTAACTTTTAAAGACGCTGCCAAATCATTTCCCCAAATGGTTATAACATTGACTTTCAAATATTGAGCCAAACTTGCCTTCCTGAGAGAAGACATACTTGACTGATGTGCATTTTCCTTTTTATATATTGCTAAATTCAATTTGCTAAAGATTTGTGTAGAAATTTTGCATCTAAGTTAATGGGAGATATTTCATTTCTTGTCATGTTTTTTGTCAGGTTTTGCTTCACAGTAATGCTTAGAATAAATTGGGAAGTAGTCCCTTCTCTTCAGTTTTTTGAGAGAAGTTTGTAGAATTGGTACTTAAATATTTGGTAGAATTCACCTATGAAGCTATTTGGGCCTGGAGTTTTCTTTGTGGGAAGGTTTTTAACTAAAAATTTAATTTCTTTAAGAAATATAGTGATGTTCAAATTATCTATTTATTAATTTTTTGAGATATAATTGACATATCATAAGATTCACTATTTAAGAATCCAGTGGTTTTTAGTACATTGTACAACCTTGCCAATCATCATTACTATCTAATGCAAGAACATTTTTATCACCCAAACATAAAACCTCATACTTATTGGAAGTCGCACTCTATTTTTCCCAACATCTAGCCCCTGGCACCAAATTTATTTTCTGTCTCTATGAATTTGCTTATTCTGTACATTTCATATAAAAGGAATTAATATGTGGCCTTTTGTGACTGGCTGCTTTTCACTTAGCATAATGCTTTCAAGATTCATCCATATTATAGACTATATCCTTTTTGTGACCTGAATAGCCAACACAACCTTGAAAAAGAACAATGTTGTCAGACTCACACTCCTGATTTCAAAACTTATACAAAACTTCAGTAATCAAGATAGTGTAGTACTGACATAAGGAGAGACATATGAAAGAAGTTGGACCTCTATCTATCTCATACCTTATACAAAAATTAACTCAAAATGCATCAAAGACCCAAATGTAAGAGCTAAAACTATAAAACTTTAAGGAATCGTGGGTTAAATCTTCATGACCTTGGATTAGGGAATGGTTTCTTAGTTTTGACACCAAAGGCAATAGCAAGAAAAGAAAAAATATATAAACTGGATATCAAAAAGAAACACATTTGTGCTTCAAAGGGTAACACCAAGAAAGTAAAAAGATAGCCCAAAGAATGGAAGAAAAATTTTTGCAAATCATTTATCTGATAAGGGACTTGTATCTAGAATATATAAAGAACTTATACAATTCTGTTGTAAAAAACCAATTAAAAATGGGCAAAGGATATGAATAGACAGTCCCCCAAAGAAGTTGTACAGATGGCCAATAAACACATGAAAAGATGTTCACCATCATTAGCCATCAGGGAAATGGAAATCAAAACCACAGTGACATGCCACTTCACACCCATTAGGATAGCTAGGATAAAAACAAATAGAAGATCTCAAGGGTGAGTGAAAATTTGGAGAAATTGAGCCCTCATACATTGCTGTTGAGAATGCAAAATAGTACTGCCATTTTGGAAAACATCCTGGTATTTCCTCAAACAATATCATATGACCCAGTAATTCCACTCCTATGTCTACATCCAAGAGAAATGAAAACCTCTGTAAACACAAAAACTTGTGCATGAATGTTCATAGCAGCATTATTCCTGATAGCCCCAAAGTGGAAACCCAAATATCCATCAGCTGAGGAATAGGTAAGCAAAATGTTGTATGTCCATACAATGGAATGTTATTTGGCAGTAAAAAGAAACGAAGTACTAAAACCTTCCACTACGTGGATGGACCTTGAAAACACTAAGTAAAAGAAGCCAGTCACAAAGGATCACATATTGCACAATTCTATTTATATAAAATGTCCAGAACAGGCAAATCTATAAAGAAAGAAAGTAGATTTCTTGGTTGCCTAGGATTGGGGGGATGGAGACTTTGGGGGATGGTGACTCAGGTGGGTGAGGTTTCTTTTTGGGGTAATGAGGATGCTTTAAAATTGATTCTGGGGATAGATGCGTGACTCTGAATATACTAAAAGCCATTGGATTGTACACTTGTACACTTGTATGGTGTGTTGAGAATATCTCAATAAAATCGTTTAAAAAAAGAGTTTAAAGGCAAATATAAACCAGTGTTCTACTGAAAGGGATACGCTAGCTGGTAGCCCTTTTCCAGCTGGCTGAATGCTGGGGCAGTGAGCTCTGGGTCCCTCGGTGGGAGCCTGTGTTCCAAAGAAGCAGGTCCTGGGATTCAGTAAGTTTCCAGTGGGGAGAGATGGAGGGACAGGGTGTGTGGGAGTGCTGGGGGACAGCAGCAGGGACGTGGGAAGGTGGGGACCCATAGAGAGAAGAAAGGAGGGCCAAGGACACAGGGATCATCATTTCCTGTCCTGGCTCCATCTCTGCCCACTGTGGGGCACAGGGAAGGTCACAGAACTGCTCTGTTCTCCACATGTCCTCATGAGAAAGCAGAAGCAAGTGCCCCCTGTTTCGTGACTCTTCCCTCATCTCATCATGGAAGGTAGCAGGGGAGTTCTCAAGTTCTGAAGCTGAGCCCAGTGGCATCAGCTGCTCCTGGTCCCTGGAGGCAGGTCTGGTCCAGCCCTGCTGCTTATTAGCAGTGGGTCTTAGATGAGCCTCTCAACCCCAGGGGCTCCCTAGTCCTCAGCTGTCAAGTGAGAACAATAATTAATGTGACCTGCCTCCTTCAGAGGGTTGGTGTGAGGATCCAGAGTTATCATTGATGGGAAAGTACCCCCAAGGTGTACTATTGTGAATTGCAGGTAATTTTTCAGGGTAGATATCATGATATTGGTTCCCCAGCTAGAGTAGCCATTGGCTCTTCACGCACTCTCATTAGCATCTGACCCACCCAGCATATGCGAATTGGTTGGGGTCAGGGTTGAGGGCAGCTGGTGAGCACAGAACAGAGCTCACACAAAAAGCCAAAGACAACCAGACTTACAAACTCAGTCTTCCCAGCTGCAGACTCCTCTGCATTCATCATGTGATCTATGGACAACCTCTTTCCACCATGGTGATTCCTCACGCCTGTGAAGCCAGACCAGGCCGGTCATTCTGGGCTCCTGGGTTTGCTCTCCCACACAGGGAACTGTGACTCCAACTCCAAAATAATTGGGGTAGGGGTTTAAAATGGGAAAAGTCCTGCATATCACAACTGCTTAACTGAGCTTACCATCAGGAGGATGCATGGTTTCTGCAGATGGTAGTAGTTCCGTGTAGAAGGTGCAACAATAAAATCTTCATGGCCGTACTCTAGAGGCCCCAACATCCTGGAAACCTGCTGTCCAGGTCATCTGGGGACACAGGAGGGGCCAGCATGGCCCAGAAGGGAGACTAAGGAATGGCTTCACTTTTCCTGCTGCCAGGTGTGTGTTGGAGAGCAGAGGGCAAACATGGTATCATGCACGAGAGAGAAGGAAGCAGGAATAAGTGTGGGGCAGCTCTGGGACAAGGGCCTGGCTCTCAGTTGCTGCTCTGCCTGTATGGATGTGGAGTCACTGGCGGACACCTAAATGAGCACCTCTGGAGAGGCCAGGCCCTGCTCTCCAGGCTTTGTAGGGTGATGTGTGCAGCGGTAGCCAGGACCCATCCTGATGGGTCATCACCGATGGCAGTTCTGATTGGTTGGTCCCAAACCTTAGAAATTATTAAGTATTTTGAATATCACTCTTAGCGTATAACCTCAGTAGTAGAATCAGTCTTTGGCTAAATTGCCAAAGTGTCAAAATTAAGACAGGAGGCTCCCTATTCTGGTCCCCTTTTGGGTTAAACACACTTCCCCCAGCACACTGCTTCCTAATCCATCCATTTTGATAAGTTCATTCAAATAAAGGCTTGCTGACTTGTTCCCCCTCTTCTTCATTCCTTCAGTTTGTATCTTAGAAGAGAAACTAAAACATGGTCAACTGCCTCAATAAAATGTACTGTTAGTGAAATTGAGCAGGACCCTGAGGGGCTCCCGGGCACAGAAGGCTGTGTACCCCATTTCTTGTTTGTAGGGAATAGGAATAGGCTTCAGCCTCTGTGACTTTCCCTGAGTTCCAAAGGGCAGGTTCAAACAGTTGCTAATCAGGGAAGGGAGGGGATGCAGAGACAAGGGAGGAGCAGTCAAGAAGCAATAGTGCAGCCTTGGGGCAGGGTCCTGGTTCTGCCTCAAGGGATACACATAACAATATCTTTGAGCTCTTCTGCAGAACTAAAACTTCCAACAAATGGAAGATGTTAATCACTTGATGAAGCATTCTTCATTCCAGAGAGAAGGTTATAGTCTGATAACCTCGAGAACCACAGAAGCTCATCAAGTTCATCCCAGATTAAAGGAATGCAGGCCCTGCACATAACCTGATCCTTATCAGCAACCTCACCCTTGAACAATTGCTATAAAACTCACCAAATCCCCCCAGGTTGGGACACACAGTTTTGAGGACATGAGCCTGCTGTGTCCCCCTTTGCCTGGCAAAGCAATAAAGCTATTCTTTTCTACTTCACCCAAAACTCTGCCTCTGAGATTTGATTCGGCACCAGTGCACAGAAGCTGGGTTTCGGCATCATTAGTGGTTGAATTTCAGGTATCAGAACTCCCTCCAATGGTGATTCATAATCATAGTTAAAAAAAAGAGCTAATATTTACCAAGTGCTCCCCAGATGGCTGACACACACATCACACACATCATCTCCTCTACTCCTCACACAGCCCTTGAAGTAGAATCTAGTATCATGAGAGGATGGAGCCAGCCAGAGGCAGGTTACATAGCTTGCTCAGGGTCCCATGGTAGCAGTCAGTGTATGCCCACCCCACCTATGAGGAGGGTGGTCCTGCTTCCCAGGGGCATGGCGCACCCAGAAGAGCCTGTCCCATGGAGACAGCGGCCAAGGCAGGGCTGCCACTCTGGGTGAGGAGGTAAGATCTACACATGCAACACCATGGGCACCTCAAGGCACAATACAGTCGAGGGTCAGCATGCACAGGCTCCTGGGCCAGATGCCACTGTGTTGGACCCTGCTCTCTCAGGGACCAAATAATCTCAGTTTACCACTTTCTGCAATAAACATCTTGTAAACTTACTCTTCCCACCCAGCAAACTTCCCCAACTTCCTACCTGAAAAGGTTACTGTGATAAAATTATGCATGCCCATGCTGTACTTTTTCTGGAATTACAGAAAAGTAAAAAGAAGGAAAAGCCATGTGTAGTCAAATCATTAGCATTTTGGAGTTTTTACTTCTAGTCTATTTTTTATATGTCATTCTTTTCTCCTTGTTTTAAACTTATGATCATACCAGCTATCCAATTCTGTATCTTGCTTTTTAAACCTAATCAGTATTACATAAAGAGTTTCTATGTTATTGTAAACTCTTCAAAATCACCATTGAAAATGGTTGTATAACTTTCCATTTAGTGGGTGAACATAGTTTATTTAGCCACGCCCTCACCTCCAACACAAATTTGTTAAGTTTAAATTTTGATGTATCATGTTTTCTCTAAGTAAAGAGGTACTGTTTGCCAATATCTGAGTTCTGTGTATCTAGGAATCACAGCTGGTCATGCAGCTTGAACTGGGATTTTTTACTTTGGGATGAGTTTAAAATTGTACTGAGGTAGAATGAGTGGATTCTATGGACAATGTTCCCGAATCTAAATAAGGCATTTAGCTAAATCTCATAGGACATCTTTGCGGACAATGAAGAGACATGGGTCAGACCACTGTATAATTATGTAAATTCACAACTGGTTGGACAACTAAACCCAAAGAATTCTGGGTTAGGGTCAGTGTCACCCTGGAGGGAGGAGTCTGGTGGCCATAAGATGAAGCCTTTCACCGAATCTCTTCACACATTTTAAAACTGGTGATATGGGTGAAGTCATAGAAGATAGGCTTGTGAATTGTGAAGCTGTATGGGATAAGATTATGTGATAGAACAAAGATCCAAAAAGATCTTGTCAGGTTGGAATATTTGCCTGAAGCCAAGCAGATGAAACTTGTCGGGGAGAAGGGTAAAGTCTTGTACTAGGACTAAAAATCAATGATACGAATGTAAAATAGGGAATACAAAACTGAACGGAAGTAAGTTGGGTACAATCTCAATATGAGCCAACAGAGTGACATGATTGCCCCTCAAAATACCAGCAGCATGAGCAGTGAGTCATTTATGGAGCAGGGATGTCACCCTCCCTCTGGGGTCTAATAAGTAGGAGGAGGTCAGTGAAAGGACAGTCAGGATAGTGTGACCTCTGGAAACACTGTCATCTAAATAGTCAACAAGGCAGTATGCTCAGTGGATAAAGCATGACCTGAAGCCACTATTAGGTGGCTATTCTATTGGGCTTTGAAATCAAACTCTGCCATTTACTAGCTGGGGGACCTTGGACAAGTTACTCTCTGTGCCTCAGTGTATTCATCTGTAAAATGGGAACAGCAGCACTTATTATTATTATTAATATTACATTGTTGTTATGAGGACTAAATAGGTCTACACCTTTCAAGCACTTAGAACAGTACCTAAATATTATTGTGTAAAGACAAAGGAGTTCTAGGCTCCAGAGATTTAGAGGGACGTGGTAGATGACTTCAGATATTTGAAAACTGCCCTGAAGAAGAGAAATTATAATTTATCCTGGGAGGTTCTTGAGGATCACGCTTGATTCAGTGGAAAGGCATTTAGTCAGTAAGCATTTAACGAGCACGTATATGTCAGATACTGTGCTTGTTGCTAGGAGTACAGAGCTGAATGAGATTCATACTCTTTCCTAAGGGCCCTACTATCTATTGGGGGAAGAGGCATAATCATAAACATATTAGATCTCAAACAAATAATCACAATAGTGTGGAGATGACTGCTGTGGAAAACCAGAGGAAGGTGTGATTAAACTCTCCCCTGGGAAGCTGGTGAAGCTTTACAGAGGTGGGGCTTTTAAGTGGAGTCTGCAGGGATAAGTAGGAGTTTATGTGGGAGCAAAGGAACAGTGTGTGGGACTAGAGCTGTCACCAAGTATGGCATTTTCCAGCAAATGGTGACAAGTCAGTGATATCACAGCACAAGATGAGTGGGGTGGCAGCAAATGAGGCTAGAGATAAGGATTGGTCTCTCCCAGCTCCCAGAAGTGTGGTACTGAATTATAAGCTACCCATGAAAGTAAGGATAAACATAGCAATATGATACTCCCCTCAAGCCTTCTATTTCTATAGTACTGTCTTCTTAACAGGCTACCAAAGTAAAAGATGAAGAAAAAAAACACATTTCAGGAGAAAATTTAAAAGGGTTTGATCGAATTTTCTAACCTTTCGTCTTCAGTATAAACACAGGAATATCTGCCTATAGAATAAGACAGTGTCATGTTCCTGAGACATTCACAACCTTGGAGTTCCCAAGTAGAGAGACTGGAGCCAGGAATAGGGCAATTGGGATCTTTCCCACCAAGACTGAAGATGCTATCTGAAAGGAGTTTCCTTCCCAGCACATCTCCTAGGTATAAAGGAAGGAGGAGCACATAATTCAACACTTATCTCCCAGACTCTCCACTTAATTCCATTTAATAATATTCATTAAGCATGCTACAGGGAGGCAGAGATAAGTAAGTCATCAACACTTCCTCCAAGGTGCTTACAAGCTAGCATTAGATGTTCAGCCACACAGACGATTACATCATTAAATGTTAGCACTGGCCATTTCTGATCATGATGGAGTAACAAGTACTGGATTTTCCCTCCTGTTGAAAGCAACTATAAAACTAAACAAACATACACAGCAGTTTTCAGTCATTGGGCAATAGGCTGTGCAGGATCCCTGAGAGAAGGGAAGCAAACACAAAAGGTGAGCTTCATCTTCACCCTGGCACTCTGCCTGGGTAGATTTCCCAACCATAGCACAGGGAGGTGGAACAAAGCAGAACATGTTTGTCCTACTGAGTTGAGGAGGTAGAGTCCAGGGCTTCAGAAGCACTGGAGCCGGTGGGGCAGGATACTGGAGAAGAAGAAGCTTCATAGGGTAGGGGCCCAGAAGTTTGTAGGGGGTTCCCCCATAGATCTCTGGCTGAGGGCTGGTCTGCATATGATGAGGGCTGGTCTGCATATACACAGGGTGAGGCCTAACAGAGAGTAGTTACTTTGGTACTAATAGCAGAACAGGGATAGTAGAGGTTGCAGAAACATTAGATACATAGGAGTTTCAGTCCAGCCAGAGGGAAAATGCCTTGTTAACATTCTAGGCATTCAAGTGAGACAACAGAAAGGTCATACCATAGGAGTAAGTATCATGCTCTGGAGTAAAATCTCCTCTAGGCCTGCATAAAACCAAGCCTTAACAGGATCAAGGATTCCATAATTTACCATCAGTAAATTAACTCCCTGTCAGAACAAAATTCAACACTCATTAAAGGAAGACAATATCATTCAAGTTTCTTTCAGAGTATCAACTGTAATGTCCACAAACACCCCAAAATTACTAGAAATGTGGAGGAAAAAGTGACCCAAATTCAAGAGAAAAAAAGTAAATAGGAAACAGATCCTGAGATGTCCCAGAGGTTCAAATTAGCAAGAATTTAAAGCAGTTATTATAAATATGTTCAAGGACTTAAAGAAAAATATGGTCTCAATGAGTGAAAAGATGGGGAATCTCAGCACACAAGTGGAAACTTATAAAAAAGAACCAAATAGAAATTCTGGAAAAGTAGAGTATCCAAAATGAAAAATTCACCAAATGAGCTTAACAGCAAATTAAAGATGGCAGAAGAAAGGGTCAATGAAGCTGAAGACAGACCATAGAAATTACCCATTCTGAAAAAAAGAGAGAAAAAAGATTGGACAATCTTTTGGGATGATACCAAGCTGAGTAACATAGTAATCAGAGCCCAGAAGGAGAAGAGAAAGTGGGGCAGAAAAAATAATTTTTGAAAATGTCTCCAATATGGTGGGGAAAAAATCAATTTGCAGATTCAAGAAGCTCAATGAATTAACTAAATAGGATGAGTACAAAGAAAACCACACTTGTGCACATCACAGTCAAGCTGTTGAAAGTTAAAGATCAAGAAAAAATGTTGAAAGCAGTCAGAGAAAGAAAGACGTTACATACAGAGGAACAATGATACGAATAGGGACCTTCTGAGAAACAATAAGGATAGGAAATGAAGCAATGACATTTTTTAAGTACTGAAAGAGAAAAATACCATAGGTTCAGAGTTTTGTATCCCGGGAAAACAAACTTTTAAAATGAGAGTAAAATAAAGACACTTTCTAGATAAACAAAGAATTTGTCCCCAGCAAGCCTGTACTGCGTGAAATACTAGCTCCTCCTTTAGCAATCCTAGCAGGAAGGCTGACTTTCTGCTTCTTGAATTCTGCGGGAGCTTTGGAGCTTGCCACAGGAGGTGGCAGCTTTAATTGTGAGTAGGTGAGTGAGTAGGCTTGTGTTGACAGTAAGGAGGGAGCTAGTGATCTCTTTGCACTATTTAATCCACCATTCACCCCCAGTGGAGAACCAGACCCACACGCACGTGGGAAGGGTGAGCTTTGACATGAAGAGGAAGGCACTGGTATGCACTGGTACAGCTAGGCCAACTGTTAGAATAATGAAATACCTGCAAACTGGTTGGGAAATAGCTACTGCTGAAGCCCCTGGTTCCCTTGCTCATCACCTTTGTCTCATTCCCAGATACTCCCAGACCTCCCTATGATCCAGCAATAAAGGGTCAATTTCTGGCAAGCAGGGCACCTCCAGAACCCTGCCTTAGGACTCTGCCAGCTTCCTTTCTAATTGGTTGGTGCCTGAACCATGCCAGTTATTAATGATTTATAATATCACCCCTGGAGCTAAGTGGGGTTGCTTCCCAGGAAGGGAGGCCTGGGTGTAGCGTTCTGGGAGTGGGTAGAAGAGGACCCCAGGAGGCCCAGGGACAGAATGAAGACCCTGCTCCTGGGGGCAGGGCTGCAGTGGGAACTAGGGGGATGCACTGAAAGCCAACAAAATTGGCTTTTCCAAGTCGGCTTAAGTGTTCAGGGACACTTGACTCTCTAGCACAACCTCTGTTCTAATCCCCTAGGTCATAGTTTTCCCTTTTAAAAAGGGATATTTCATAGCCTTTTAAATAAATCTTTTCAGCTCCACTGATTTGGAATAACATGCTTAGTGGCTTAAGAACTTCTAGCTGGGCCCTCAGCAAGTTGTCCTTCAATGAGCCCATTTTGTCATGAACCCTGCCTCTCGAGAGTGGCTAGGCCTCTCCCAATGCCAGCACTGTGGACCCCAGTCCTGTTCTGGGATCTCAGGCAAGCCCTTCCTCCCTTCCAGCACCTAGGGACCTGCATCTTCAAGGTGGAGACCATGCAAAAAACAGGCACACAGAATAACAAAGGAACATTCTCTTGATCACCTGCCAAGACTCTATTTCAGCCACAGAAATGAGCATTCCTCTTCCTAGGTTCAGTTTCAAGGGAATCCGTGCTCTAGGGGAGCTTTCTGTGTGTCTGCCTAGGCAGAGGGAGATAGACAAGAAGCCATCAAAGGAAGGCAGAGTGGCCAGGAGGTGGGGCTGATCAACACAACTGAACCAGCATAAACACAGCTGATCAAAGCTCTGTGCAAAGCCCTCGGAAGCTGGCTGATATATACTCCATCATGTACCTCTTTGCCTCCTTTGGGACCTTGAACCACAAGTCTTACCAAACTGCAGTAATTTGCTGAGCCCTCAATCAAACACTCGATCTCACTGAACTGTGAAAGCAAGGTCTTGTCTTTAAATAACATCTAGTGAAGTAGTTTACACCAGGATGAAAAGCATGTTTTCTAAAATCATCGTTCGTATTGCCTAACTCCTGTTAAAGTAAAACCTAAACAGAACCAACACTCCTATTGATGGAGTTCCCTGGTCTGTACAGCTTTCTGCCAAGCTCAAGGGATGGTGGACCAGGCAGTTTCCAAGTGATGTGACCGAGGCCCTAAGAGCCATGCTGCCTAAGACAATCTTCACGATTCATCGTCACAGTGCCTTATATCCCCACCATTAACTATCCCTTCTGGTTAAGGTACCTACTTCACACACACTTGTGTTACCTGGGAGGAGTTCCTAGCCTGTTTCATTGTGTTCAAGTTTGAGAACCTTGGCCGCAAGCAGCAGCAGACACACCAGGGGCGTCCGCTTTCTGTCCACAGACAAGCTACTCCACATCTTCAGGTCAGTGATGCTTAGACGTTCACAGGCCTCAGAATCACCTGGAGGCTAAACCACAGCTTGCTGGGCCCCACCCTGGGTTTCCGATTCAGTAGGTCTGAGGTGGGACCTCAGAATTTGCATCTCTAACAAGTTCCCAGGTAAAGCTGGTGCTGCTGGTCCAGGACCACACTTTGAGGACCACCGTACTAGTTGATTTCTAAGGAATCTTCATGATACGGAGGCAGCGTGTGAGAACATTCTGATCATGAACCATGAGGTAAGAAGACAGGGTTCTGAAGTAGAAAGGGGTCAGGGCTCAAAGGCAGGCCAGCCTAGCAGAAAACTTAGACTTGCTCAGATGATCCACCAAAACATACTTATGGACCTCTTACTCCTGCTTTCTTTCCTTTGCTTGCTTTTCTGCTTACTGCCCCCAGGAAAGGCAAGTCTGCTGGCAGCCCCAGCAAGGCCAAAATGTTGTTCCCTCTCCCAGGCCCCTTCCTGAACGGATGCGTTCACACAGCTAATCAGACTGTCAACATGCTGCTCAGCCCTCTGCACCCTCTTCTGGGGGCTCCTGACACGTCTTAGAATTTACACAGGACTTAGTGAAGTCTTAAACTACATTTTTTTTCTCTTTTGAGATCATCTACTTCCTAATAGGATAAATTCAATGGAAAACATGCTCTGATCCTTCAGCTGCCTCTTCTTGACACAAACACAAGGAACTAATTAGCAGGCCTGCCCAGGAGGCAGGCAGAAAGGGGTTCATGACAGGACCACAGGCAGGGCAGCCGCCATCAGGTAGGACCTCACGACTCACCCTTTGGCCATCACGTCAGGAGCTGGGTCCATAAGTCAGTGGAGGGGAAACTGACATGTGGGTGTCTGCCTGGTGTTACCATGGCATCTACTGGGCAAGTAGGTTCTGTTCATGATTTAGCTCCCTGTACATCTGAAAGCCCTTGACATCCCCGCTTTCATGTGACTCTAACAAGAATCCTGCGAAATAAGGAGAATGGAACTGATGACCCCACTCGGCAGATAAGACAATTGAGAAGGAGCTCAGAGAAAACTGGACATTGTACTCCTGGCTCAGCCACTCCTCGTGTGGTCTTGAGCAAGTCTCTCCTCCTTCCTAGGCTTCAGTTTTACCATCTGTGAAATGGAAGGAATGGACAAGGTGATTGGGAGGTCTCCTTATAGATCCCTTATTCTGGGAGTAAGCTATCCAAGGAAAAGGACTTGCCTGAGGTCATGCAGTTAATCACACAGAGAAACCAGGGGCCTCTATACCGTGTCTGTTGAGTGAGAGCCATCAGAGCACCCCCGTCGCCACCCACTGCCATCTTCCTGACAGTGTGGGCCAACCGGGGCCTCCAGTTGCCCTCTGCCTTGCAAAGACCAACACCCCTGGGATGGTGTGGTAGGGGAATACGTGCTCAGAATGCTCCCTGACTGTGACTTAAAGCCCCAGTGCTGCCAGCTGTTCATTAGAGAAGGCCATTTCCTCCGGCACCTCGTTTACCAGACAAACACAGTGGACGCCTACCCTGTGCCAGGCCCTGTGCCAGATGAGGGGATGTGGAAGGGAAGGAGGCTTGCTGTCCACCCGTGAGAAGGTCACAATGAGGAGAGTGAACACCGGCTGCTGCATCCGAGTCCAGCCCCCCGGCCGGATCACAAAGCCCGTCCCTGGCAAGGGGCTGTGGCCCACGCAAAGGCACTAGCTGCAGCCCAGGTGAGCACGATCCTCTTCAAGGCAAGCACAGTATCCATGAAACTTTAGGAGGGGTCAGTTTAGAGCCATTCACATATAGGCACTGTCCTCCAAACACACCAGGAAAAGCAGATGCATACGTCTGACCCCCACCAATTCATTGGCTGGAAGAATGCCGTGCTCTCTCTCTGAGAGTCCAACCTCCCAAGCACATGGAATCAATGAGCCCAACTAGCTTCCTATCTGTAATGTGCTGGCCAATGACAGTTCTTCCATTAGTTCAAGACAGTCAACACCATCAACTGGGCCATGTCTCAGGCACGGGATTAGACTCCCTGGAGGAAACCAAGATGAACATGACACGGCCATCAGGAACTAAGGAGCTCTCGGCCTAGGAGAGCATGGAAGACGCAGATACACACACAGTACAACAGAGCAGAGAATGGTGGGCGCTGGAAGATCCAGGTTAGGGGGTGGGGAATTCAAAGGAAAGAAGGACTCATTCCAACTGGAGACCCAGAAAGCCTTCGTGAAGGAGACAGCACACAGAAAGGTCATCCATCAGGAAACAAGAAGGCCAGGTTCTCACGTCCCTTCTGCCACAGTCAGCCAAGTAATCTTGAGAATGCCAATTCTCTCCGTTTTAAAATGGACCATTTGCCCGAAGTGCCTCACGGCATTTTGAGAATTAAATGAGAACTGATTTAAATGTACATCAGATAAATAAAGGCACCACATATAAAGCTTTCGTCATCACTCGGGGCAGAGCAGGGAGGAAGGTAAAAGCAGAAAGTATATGGGGGAGGAAGCAGGTGGGGGCACGGGACACCTGCCAAACGCAGCGCTGATGTGAACACCTACTGGGATCGTAGCTGGCTCCGGTGATTTCTTTTTTAACCTCCCACGGCTAATTTTACTGAAGAGAGCACACGAAGAGGAAGTCAGAGCATCTGAATTCCTCTGCAACAGGAAAATGAAAGTTCCAAATGGAGAGGTGGCTCCCCACCCCTGAGTGACAGGAGCACAGCCACCTGCGGTGGTCCGTGAACCTGGGGCTCCTCCCGGGCTCTCAGCATAGGGCCCGGGCCCTGTGTACTCAGTAAACGCTCATTAGATGAACGGATGGGGTCCTTACTACTTTACAAGGGGCTTTGCTTTCATGTTCCATTTTGATTCACAACCACAGGCCAGCAGGGCAGGCAGGGAGCATATTATCATCCTTGTCAAAGATGGGGAGACGCAGGCTCGCAGAGGGTGACTGTCCACGTCGCAGTCAGCGCCGTCAGAAGGGAGCCCGCGACTCTGCCTCCTCAGACAGTATCACCTTCTCAGACAACCACACACGTCCTAAGAATTGCTGCCACAGCCAGTCTTCGGCCCAGTGACCACCTTCCCTGATTTTCCCAAACGCTTACCACGTGCTGTTCTGCGCACGTTCCCTGTAATACTTCACTTAATCAGACCCTTTCGTCGAGGAAGGTCCTATTATGACTCCCAAATGTACTGGTTTATTCCAATTCAGAAGGTGGTTTTGTGCATCCCAGAAATAAGAGTGTCATGGATTCTCTGGTCCTTTTACCAAATAAGAACTGATTTGGATTAAAACCGTTGGTTCAGTTGTTTGGGGTCATTGTTCCTCAGAAGAAAGAGACAAAGCACAGGGAGTTAGGAAGACAGAAGGGCATGATTTTTTTTTTTTTTTTTTTTTTTACCATGGACATTCCTTCCTACAGAGTCGGCTGTCAGTTTTGACAGATGGCCTGGCTGCAGGAGGGGGGACAGAGGGCAAGCTCACGGTTAAGGCAGCACCAGGGAACTAGAGCCAGCTGGGCTGATTCGAGGCCTGAAATCTGGGCTGGACCCCAAGTTCCAGCCAGTCAGGGTGGGACAGGGAGCCCTGCTCCGCCCACCCCCACCCCGCTGCAGCCGTACCAGGCAGGTCAGCACGTTTCTTGGTGTCCGTGACCTCCTGGCTGCAGGCAAATAGGGTGGCGAGGGAGAGCAGAGGAATGGGGCCTCAGGGAGAAAGCTGAGGCATGTTCAAGGGCAGAGCTCCCCTCCCCTCTCGTCACCTACCCCAGCCCCTTGGCTGGTAACAGTTCACGGTGCACCTACTTCCTGAGGGATGTATTCATTCTAGTAAAAATTCACGATACAAAAGTTTGGGCGGGAGGCTGGAAAGCACAGCCACTCCACAGCTCTGTTGAGGGGTGCCTGGCTGAGGTGCTCAGAGACTCCCCTAAAGTGGCAGGAACCGAGGTAAGGGGAATAGAATTTCAGAGGACTCCCAGTTCCTGAAGGGCACAGTGGATTAGGTAAGAAGAGGTCTGGGGCCTTGAGAACAAGGGTCGGTGTGGCTGGGTCCGCTCTGATCTCTGCTGCTGCTGCAGCATTTAGCCGCCCACCCCGTGGGGGGTCAGCACCTGTGGCTTTAGCGTCACACTAGGGGGCTAGTACATCAGGGGCCTGGGAGAGCCGAGCCATGAGCTGGATAATGTACACCGAGAGTTAGTTGATCAGATTCACCGTTTATGCCTCCGTCCACGGACAGAGAGAATGGAACACAGAGTGGGGCAGCTTTGATGGGAGGAGGGGGTGAGATGAGCCAGAGCAAAAGATTCCAGTGGTGGGAAGCCTCCCAGGGAGTCCTGAGCAGAAAGGAGGCAGGGTAGGTGGTTAGGTGGATGGCAGGAAGAAGAGGGTGCTAGAGGCAATTCACCAGCTGCACAACGTTTTTGTTTTTTTTTTTGGGCTGCGCCGCATGCCTTGTGGGATCCCAGTTCCCCAACCAGGGACTGAACCCGAGCCACAGCAGTGAAAGCCCGGAATCCTAACCACTGAACCACCAAGGAACTCCCCAGCAGCACAATTTTAAAGCCATAGAGTTTAGAGCCGTATCACCGAATCCAACCCTTCTTGTACGGCCTTGAGTCATCGGTCACAGCCATGACTAGTGGCCAGAACCATCAGACCAGACTAAGAACCAGAACTTCCCTGCTCCCCCAGCAACAACTTCAGCCCCGTGATCCTTCTAGCACCCTCCAGCCTCCCCCAAATACTGACCCCAGTCCTCTGATTCCACGGGAGCGAGGAATGCCCTCTTGAACACTGAGCGTTCTTGAGGATTACATGCACCACCCGTATCAGCCATTCTGGACAGACATACCTTGTGTGAATACTGCTGATCGACAATCCTCGCCAACCCGAAATCCCCAATCTTGAGCACGAGGTCCTCCGTGCTGATGAAGATGTTGGCGGGCTTCAGGTCCCTGTGCAGCACGTTGGCGGAGTGGATGTACTTGAGTCCTCGGAGCAGCTGGTACATGAAGAGCTTGGCATGCTCCTCCGTCAGCGTGCCCTGCTCCAGCAGGCGCGCCAGGTCGGTTTCCATGTACTCCTGGACGATGTAGGCCACGCTGAACTTGAACAGCTCGCCCTGCAGGTCGGCACCCTTGGACCCCAGCACCTCATACACCTTCACGATGTTGTCGTGGTCCAGGCGGCGGATGATCTTGATCTCCCGGAGTGCATGCTTCATGCTGCGGGTGTCGCTTAGGGTGATCTTCTTCACGGCCACCTTCCGGCGGGCCCTGCTGTCCACGGCCGACAGCACCAGCCCGTTGACGCCGAAACCCAGGGGTTGGAAGTCAACGAAGCGCCCGCCAAGGTCATACCCGTAGACGCTGGCGATGCAGTCGCCCTTCTCAGCCATCGTTGGCTCAGTGGTCAGGGGCTGACCATGGGATGAAGGGGCAGTCAGGAAAGGCCAAGTCCCAGCTCGTGGCTTCCCCAGCACACCTCATTCTGTCAAGTCCCAAGGCTGAGGGATGGTTCTTCTCCGGGTGATGTCACTGCCACCAGCTCCCTGGAGACAAGAGTGGCATATGTCCATACTCGCTGAGCTGCAGAAGTTGGAGGCTCAGACTGTTTCCTTAACCTGTACTGGGAAGGCTGTCCACCAACTCCTATGTATCCTGAGCCTCCCTGGAAGCTTAGAATGGCTCATGATTCTTTCAAATATAGCATATTGGAAAGAAAAACCAGTCTCTTTATCTATGTGAACGTAAAGTTCTCCATCATGATGGACCACAAAGTAGAGATGCAGAAACTCTCCCCTTTAAATCCTTTGTTAAAAGAGGCTCCTTCTTGCTGAAATGTGGTGCTGTTGCTGAGCTGTGTTCTTTTACTTTCAATGGTCCAAAGCTCAGTCGTATCACAGCCTTCAGCAGCTTGGGAGCTGCCCTCTGTGTCCCGAGCAGTATGAAGATATCCCAACAATGGATTCTAGAGGCTTGTAGGGACTTCTTTATACCTCTGCCAGCTCTCCTTTCTACCAGCTCCTCTTAGATTCTGAAACCCAAACCAGTCTGTTGAGCATTGGTGAAGAAAGCTGGAGAAATCCAAGCGCCTTTCATGAGCTCTACACCAAGTTACACCTGAAGTCCCAGACCTGAGGGCAGCTCAGCTGTCCAGCCAGGATCCTCTGGAGGCTTCAGATGTGGGCAGCATCCTCTGTCACCCCCTCATCCATACTACCTTGAATGAGACAGTGTTCTGCTGGATCCAGAGGGGCTGGCAGGAATGCAGCATCTTTCAGACCAAGTCTCCTTTCCTGTCAAAGAAACAATGTTGGGTAAATTTCCACACTTCAGCTTCCAGCACCTTCCCACTTGTGTGTCTTTTGTTAACCAGCCCAAGTGTTATTTGATCTGTCCAGCCAGCTGAAACACTGCTTGCTCAGGGGATTCCAGGCTTTGCACTGCCCAGCCACACCGCCTGCTGTGTGCGGCGCTCCCCTGGAAGGGAGAGAAGATGGATTGATTTGATAAGATCATCAACTGGTATGACTTTTATGTAAATGCCTGCTCCCCGAAGGTTAATATGCACAAACTGTGGGTGGCAATGATCAGCTCTGACCTTTGTGAAAATCATTTGTTATGCTCTCCAGACATACACAGCAGCACTAGCTGAGAAGGGTGAGAGTAAAAAGTAACTAGTTGCAGACAGAAAATAAAGGATCAATAATTTTGTTTTTCTACTTGGACCCCTTTTCTTCCTTCTTTTGCAAATGTCTTTGACTATTTTGAGAGAATTTGCCATGCACTGAGATTTAATTACTTTGTATCTCTTGCTGCCCATGTAGGCAGCATAAGCATACATACCAGATTATAAGGAAATTTTATTGCCCCCCTGGAATAGGGATTTTCTGCACAGCAAAGCAGGGCACAGACTTCTTAGCATGACACCAGGGCTGGCATGGTGAATTGTATTCTTTTTGATAATGGGAACCTAGCTCTTCAAAGCAATGAGTCAAATCATATCCTGACTGCTCCCTGGTGGCTGCTGACTCAAATTACAGGCATAGGACCTAAGTGGGGAGAAAAAAATGGCAAAACTAGCAATGTAAATTCAGACCTCTGAAGTAAAGGCAATATCATAGCTTCTAAGGAAGTGACAGGTTTTATAAGTTTATAAAGTCCACACACACAGAGAGAACAAACACTATATCCTGCGCAAAGGACTGAATCTAGCCAGGGCTGCTTCTTAATTCCCATAATCCTGTAGGGTCCCCTGTAGGGCTACTTTCACATCTGAACTCTGCAAATGATAAATGAAGCAAAACAACAGTCAACTCAATGTTCTAAAACCAAGGGGGCAAATTAGGGGACAGAGATGACCTGAAATAGTAAATAATCAGACGCCCTCTAAAGACTACTAATGAAAGAAATTTACCAAGAGTCTGGAACATAGTAATTGCTCAACAGTTGTTACCTGTTGTTGCTATTGTTAAAAATTCCCTTATGCTTGAATAAGATGTACCTAATATTCTGATGTTTCATCAATCTTCAGCAATTCTACTCTGCACGTTTTTATCGGGCCCAGCAGCAAAATAATCAGAACTTAAGGCTGGGAAATAATTGTAACAAACAAGTCCTGTGGCCCTCAACCGGCGGTGGTCCTGCCTTCCTTAGCTGCTCTGACGAGGAGTCACTACAGGCCTTTAATGAGCAGGGCCAGATTTGCCAATCATCCTGCCAAGCATCACTATCAGTGAATAACTGACACCCACCCCCAAATGCCAGCAACTCCACTGAGAGACTACGATTCTAGTCTGAGTTCTCACTTTACAGATAAGGGCACTGAAGCTCAGGGAACACCAGCTCAGTGCTTCTAGCATAGACAGGGTCAGTAAACATTTGATGAATTGATAAAGGAACACCATTCACTCTGAGGATTCCTAGCCAGTTAGAGACAGTGCTGGGACCACCCACTGAGCCTGTCTATGGCCTGTGCTGTGAAGTCCACCTGGACACCTAATTTAGGGGAACAAAAGAGCCACCTGGGACCCCGTTCCATCCCTCCTCCAACTCCTGCTACCCAAGTCTGGTAACAGAAACTAAACTGGAACACCTTTCACTTTCTACCCATATACTTGGCCTGATTCCCAAGGGCAGAGCAAACAGAGGAAATTATATATTGCTTTATAAGGGGAGATGCTGAAGCCTTCTTCCCTTTCCGGCTCCCCATGGGCTGTAAACAGAGACAGGAATGAGCACCTAAGCAGGGAGATGACATCACCAGCAAGCTGAAGGCAGGATTTGTTCCACATCAGCTGCAGTGCAGATAATCTGTGGATAATTAAGAGGGGCTTTATTTTTAAAACTCTTTCTTCTTCCTCTCACAGGGGGAGGAAATATCTGTGTGTGTGTGTGTGTGTGTGTGTGTGTGTGTGTGTGTGTGTCTCAGTGGTCTGCCCAACATGCTATCAGCAGGAACCCTGTCACCTTGGGAAGGCTCGATTCCAGCCAATCCACCATCCTCATTCATGGTCTCTAAATACACTCTTTTCATTCCCATCCTGCTTCTTTGCTTGCACCTTTCTGGTTCCTGAAATATCCTGCTTCCTCCCCACTTGTTAAAATCCTGTCCATCATTCCAAATCCAGATGAAGTCTCACTTCCTCTCTGATTTACCATATACTAATCTGGGCTGTTCCTTAACTTTTTATACATGTCCATCTCTCAACTAGGCTTTGAGTTTCTCAAGCCCAGGACACAAAGTAGTGCTTAGAACATAACTGTGAATTGGAGTTACCTGAGGTGCATTTGTTATGTCTACGAAACCGTGATGCCTACCTTCCCTAGATGGTCAGCCTCCTCCCCTTTCCATCGCTGCCCCAATGCAACGTGTTCATTGCAACAGGGATCTTCACACAGCAAGCCCCAACTGCTCAGACAAACCAATATCTCTGAACTTCAGTATCATCTGCTTAGATGCTGCCTCTCTTAGCATTTCAACACGAAAAGGCAGCCTTCATCTGACCATTTCTCTGTTCCCATTTGAGTTTACTGTTATTCATCTCTTCTCAAACCTGCTTATTTTCTAAGTTTTCCCCTAACATTCCTCTATAATTTCTACCGTAAACGCTTTGCCTTTCCCTACAGGTGGACTGATTATGAAATGCCAATTACCTAAGAAGTCTCGGATTAGGGCTATTTTCTTGCATGGTGTACCAAGAGGTGTGGGCCCATCGGCCCTGGAGAGGGGCGCATCCGGCATCTGGATGTGCCCATCTGGGCAGAGGAGTGAGTATGGCAGCACTTGGTGTGATGCAGCATCTCAGGGCAAAGCACAGTCATTCTCCATTTAGGGGTGGTGACTCACAGCTGCTCTGAATCACAGGTGTGATTTGGAACCAGGGAGCTGGCATTCACCTTGAGAGGCGGAAAGGTCATGGGTTCAGCTGTGCTCAAATGACAGTCAGCGAGAAGAACACATGTAACTCTTCCAAGGGCAGCAAGGCTCCCACAGTTCCATGGTGAACATCGTAAAAAACACAGGAGTAGAAATCTCTACCCCAGGACTCCTAGCAATGGTGCTTCTTTTCTCCACTGATTTCTCACCAACTTTCCATCAGTCTCTTATTTGAGGCCAGTTAATTATCCTCTCATGCATCCAGCCTTTTAACATGTGGAGGCAAAGCAGAGATTGGTGGTGTGTGCCAACTGTCCCTTTCTGGGATTCCTGGGGCTCTAGTTTACAAAGCGGCTTTGGAGAGTGTAAATTTAGACTCACTTCCTCTGCCTGCTCTGATCCTCCCAAACCTCAGGCTGGTGGCTTTCAGCAGGAACTAAGGCCTCCAGCATTGGAGGCCTTGTCTGGAGGACATTTCCCAGATACTGCTTTCTTCCCTCTCCTGAGCACCCCAAAACTTGCAGGAAAACCTTCCCTGGCAGGGCTGATGTTTACAGTTGCACAGGCTGTACACTGCACAATTCCAGGTAGTACCATTCATATCAGTCAAGTCTGTCTGACTCGAAGTTCCATGATCCTAATTGCTGCAGTCTGTGTGAATGAAGTCCCTAGACCTGAGATTGGCCATTTTTTTTCTATAAAGGGCTAGAGAATAAAAATCTTAGGCTTTGTAGGACAGTCTCTGTTACAATTATTCAACCCTGCCTTTGTATCACAAAAGCAGCCACAGACAATACCCAAATGAATGGCATGGCTCTGTTTCAATAAAACTTTATTTACAAAAATAGGTGGGGGGCTGGATTGGGCCAGGGGGTAAGTTGCTCTAGACCCCTACTCTAGATTGTGTAGGAATGCCCTCTAGCTTGTTCCCAAGGAGGCACCGAAGTGTGTGGTAACCGGGCCCCTTTCCGGCTCTTTCTGCACCATCTCCTCTCTCCAGGACTCAATCCCCTACCACCAGCCCCGGTTGCCCCTCACAGTGGCACTATCCCACGCCTGCCCTCCCCGGGAGGAACCCTGGGCTTGGGATCCCACCCAGGCTTAGTTCAGCTCATCTGTAGGTTTTGTGGCCTCAGGACCCAGCTCTCTGCTTTCCACAAGCTACCTTCCAGCTCTGCGATTCTATGGTGCTGTCGACGGGCCTCGCTCCCAAACCCCGTGTGCATCTTAACAGAGCCTTTCTGGGGAACTGGTGAAGATGACACTATGAAGATGGGGTAACTACACACGTGGAGGGTTCACTCTGGGCCAAGGGACTGATTATTTGGGTCTCACAAGAACCCCATGAGGTTGATATCATTCTCCCATGAAGCACCCACAGGGAAATGACTTTCCCAAAGTCGCACAAGTAGCCAGTGATGAATCTGGGGTATAAACGCGGGTCTGTCTGACTCCAAAGCCCACACTTCTCATCACTGTAGCCCATTAGCTGAGCCCAAGTAGGTGATTCCCACCAAGAACCATCTAGACCCAATGTGACTTCCCAGGACTAGTGAAGGACAAATTTGGGGGATGCACACCGTGTGGTTCTTCTCAAACTAAAGCACAAGCCAGCCAGCTGCCTTTTCAGCCTGTGTTTAGCTTCAGTGTGGAGATCACAGTTAATTAGCCCATTTGATAAAAAGAAAAATTGAGAAATAAAACGTTAAAATGAGACTAACAGTTAAGGAAAACTAAACCAAACCAAAAAGAAAACACAACACACAAAAAAACCCAAACAACAACAGCAACAAAAAACCTCCGCCAAGTTCAAACAGCCATAACCCTGCTTTCCAAGCAGTACTTGACCTCTTCTTTAACTGTAAACCTCAGATGCCAGAGGCCCTGGCTGCAGGGACTGGCCATCCTAGAGGGTAGCTGAGCTGAGCATCCTCCCAGCTGGTCCTGTAGCTGCCACTGGTCACCTGCCCAGGAACCATTCCCACTTCCTCCAAAGGAACGGAAACCAAGTCTGGGTCAGCCATTGAGCAGCTGAGCCCAACTCAGGGTTGACTCATGGTTAGATGATGGGTCTAAACCAGGGCTTCACCTCAGAATGACTGAAATTTTGTGCCAGGTCCTTCTCAGCTGCAGGGCTGTCCTGTGCCCTGTAGGATGTTTAGCAGCACCCCTGGCTTCTACCCACCAGATGCACTGTAGCACCCCCCCAGCTGTGACAACCAAAATGTCCCTAAACAGTGAAAACTATCACCAGTGGAGAAGGCACAAAATTACCCTTGGTTGAGAACCACTGGTCCAAAGCAGCCGTCTCCAGCAGTATTGGCAATTGCACAGAAGAGTTATTTGTTTCATGGAGCTATACGGTACAGGGTATGGTATCGCCAAAAATTTAGCAACCCCAGCCTTGCGCCACTAAATGCCAACAGCGCCCCCTGGTTCCTGTGACAGCCTCACACACAGCCACAATCCTAGAGGGCAATGACATCTCCCACACGCATCCCTGCTGAGGGCCATGAATCTAAGTTGATCGTGCTAACCCAACTCCCCTTTGACAATGGGTGGTTTAGAGATGATCATATCAGCCAGTTCTGGACAATAAGCCTTAAAGGCACTAGAGGGGCCTCACTGAAAAAGTTTTCTTCCCCTACTCCCTGTCCTTAGATGCACTTGTAGGAAGAAGTGGTGTTGGTGCCACACCATGTGGGGACAAGCTTGGAGACCAAGCCAGCACACCAGAGCTGGCAGAAGAGCATGGGGCCTTGTAGACATCGCGGAGCCAAGCCTGGAAATGCCTGCCTCCAGCTTTCTTGCCAAGTGAGATGGTCAAGCTCTATTTTTGTGTAAGACATTTTTACTGTCTTTTTCCTTTTAACCTGAAGCTGTCACTGTCCACCTGATAGTAACCTGCTAGGTATATGGTTGGTCTAAGTGGGAAATAAAGAGATGTAGAACATATGGCTCCTGACCTCAAGGAGCTTATATTCCTATAGGGAGAGAAGGACCACATAACAATGACAGCAACAGTGCAAGAATATTTGGGGACCAACTTCATAGTTCCACTGCAAGTGCAGTAAGAGGCCCAGGAAGATCAGTCAGAGAAGCCTCCTGGAGGAGGGGGAAGGCAGCTTCCAAGACCGCCACCAATGGTCCCCGCCTCCTGGCTTCAGCTCTGTGGAATCCCCTCCCCTAAGCCTGTGTGGACTTACTGACTCACTTCTAAGGAACAGAATATGGCGGAAATAATGGGATGTCACTTCTGAGATCAGGTTATGAGAAGACTGTGGCTTCCATCCCAGGTGATAGCTCTGGGGGAAGCCAGTGGCCATGTCATGAGGCAGCCCTGAGGGGAGACCCGGGTGAGTTCTTGCAACGGGATCTTCTGAGGCCCGCTGGCCACTAAATGAGTGAGCCAGGAAGCGGATCTTCCCCAAAGTGAGCTTGAGAGGACTTCAGCCCTCTCCGGTGGCCACGGCCCCACTGAAGGCTCACGAGAGACCTTACACCACAGGCACCCAGCTAAAAGCTGTGGCCGGATTCCTGACTCACAGAAACTGTGTGACAGCAAATGCTGTTTAAGCCAGTAAATACGGAGGTATTTATTATAGACAATAGGTAACTAACGGAGAGGAGGGACGCAGAGACCTCGGCTCTTGACACGTCCAAGATGGAAAAGATGCAAACTTGGCCTGAAATCTTGAGGCTTTGGGCATGGGGTCCTGGGTCTTACTGGATGGGCTTAGAGCCCATCAGATTCCAGAGCCAGACAGAACCTTGGGAAGTCAGCAGTGTTGTTGCAGGGGGTGGCGGTGGGGGAATCTTACCTCCCTTTTTTCACTGACTTAACCCCGGGGGTGAGTTCTGTGTCTGGCACACAGTGAGGATTCCAGAAATAAATAGCAGTGGACACAGGAATGGCTACGTTGTGCGGTAAGATTAGGATTATGACAAAGTATAACCCAAATGGAAAGACAAATTTAAAAAATGTGCCCCCTGAGGCGCAGATCAGAAAGTTTTTGAACCCCTCCATGGTGAGTGGGAGATAAAGCGGGGGGCTCAAGCAACGATGCCACACAAGCCCCAGAAGAGAGGTGACCAGGAGGCGTTTCCCCACCAAGGAGAGGACTGCTAGTCCCAAGGCAGTGATCACTGTGTTACCTCTGATTTTTAGCATCGGGGCCCCCAGGAATCAGGAGAAACAACTCTTCCTGGTCTTCCAGCTCTTGAAGTGAAGTACCACTCCCCCGACCCAGGAGGGAAACAGGCTGGAGGTGTTCATGGGCAGTAAGGTACCAGAGTCTGGAAGCCCCTTCTGTTTGTGGAAACCCACATGCACGGGCAGATGGTTCTTTCCAGTGTTATCACCCATGAGGCCAGCTCAGGCTGCAGTGTCCCGAGCCTCTCTTGCCCCCAGGACCACTCCAACTGAGGTCCCGGGATCCCCTTCATACAGCAGCCGGCAGGACAGTAACCAACCCAGGCCCAAAGCACTTCTTGGCCTAAAATATGTATGTCTCAAGCAGGGAGCCAGTGACAGGCGCCCCAGTGAGCATCCGCCTCTGAGATGTGCAAACTCCCTTAACGTCCCTTTGAGGCAGCGAGGCCACTGGCCCTGGTTTGTTTCCCTTATACGGTTTCCTCCAGAACATGCCGGTGGGGGTGCCACCGAGTAAGAAACAGGAGGGGAACCTGTTTTATCCTCATCTCCCTGAGGGGGGATGGGAGGAGAGCTACAGAGGGCTGGAAGGAAAAAACGAGCGGCTAGAACATCAGACTCTGGGATTACTGCCTCCCCCAAAAGCAAACTCTGGGCGTATTCAGTTCAGTTTTTCCTCTGCCTTTTTCTCTTGAAAATTACGTAACCAGCCAGGGAGAACAAAGGCTTCCCAAGCCTCCCAACAATACTGAAATAGCACGGAGAGAGATTCCGGAGGCCTCATTTGGAGCTCTGATGCCCACATCAGCGCAGAGCTGGGGGCGGGCAGTCAGTCTGGGTCCCTGAGTGTGGGGTGCGGGTGCTGGTCGCACGGGAACAGCACGGGGGCAGGGGCTGTACCTGCCTAGGCTTGAGGCTGGGAGTCCGACTTTCGGATCACCAGTGTGTGAGGGTGTGAGTGCGTGCCAGCGTTTAAATCCTTCTGATTTGAGACAATCCTACATTTGACCTTTGTAGACGCAAAGGGGAACTTCTCATTTTTCTTTCTTTTCTGTTTTTTTAAAGGAAGGAAACCTGGCATCACAGAAGATGTGGGCCTCTTTCAATATCTAAATCAGGACAGTTATGACTTAAGTGGCTAAATAAGGTGAGCCTCTTTGGGGCTTGCTTTGTCCGGACTGTATTCTAAAGGGCAGAGATCCCAGCCAGGGTCTAGGCTTCTCAAAAGCAGAGCCTGCATCTTTCATTTCTCCCACACGTTGTTTTTTTTTTTTTTTTTTTTTTTGTCCCCGGGCCCCTCCCTTTTTTGGCCTCTCCCCTTTTGGGGGCCAGGCTCCCGGCGCGCGCCCGCTCCCCCGCCCTGGCTCCCGG